>NW_026057578.1:26160851-26434058 GCF_023721935.1 Panthera uncia | reverse complement strand
AGACAGAGACAGAGCTCAAGCAGGGGAGGGGCAGAGAGAGAGGGAGACACAGAAGCCGAAGCAGGCTCCAGGCTCTGAGCCGTCAGCACAGAGCCCAACGCGGGGCTCAGACTCACAAACCACGAGATCATGACCTGAGCCGAAGTCAGACGCTCAACGGACTGAGCCACCCAGGCACCTCTGGTTCCCATTTCTGAGAGCTTACCATAGGTGCTAAGTACTGAAGTGTCGTATCTGTAGGTTAAGTTTATATTTTGTCCCCATTTGGCACATGAGGAAACTGAAGGCCATAAGGTAACAATTCATTGATTCAACAGATATTACTCTAAATATTACTCTCTTCTAAGTACCATGCTGTGCGACTTTGACCTCACTGATGGAGAGTGCAACTTCACAGCGGTTTTTTGTGTTTTTTTTTTTAAAGTTTATTTATTGGGGCACCTGGGTGGCTCAGTTGGTTGAGCGTCCAACTTTAGCTCAGGTCATTATCTCACAGTTCGTGGGTTCGAACCCCACATCGGGCTCACTGCTGTCAACCTATCAGCACAGAGCCCTCTCAGATCCTCTCTCCCTCTCCCTGCCCCTCCTCCACTTGCACTCTCCCCAAAATAAATAAATATTTAAAATAAATAAGTAAATAATAAAATAAAGTTTATTTATTTATCTTGAGAGAGAGAGAGAGAGAGAAAGCTCAAGAGGGGGAGGGACAGAAAGAGAGAGAGGGAGAGAGAATCCTAAGCAGGGTCTACACTGTCAGTGCAGAGCCCGATGCAGGGCTTGAACCCATGAACTGTGAGATCATGACCTGAGCTGAAGTCAGATGCTTAACCGACTGAGCCACCCAGGCGCCCCAATTGTATGTTTTTTTAAGTAATCTCTATGGGGCACCTGGGTGGCTCAGTCAGTTAAGCCTATGAGTCTCGATTTCGGCTCAGATCATGATCTTGCAGTTTCGTGAGTTTGAGCCCCGTGTGGGGCTCTGTGCTGGCAGCACAGAGCCTGCTTGGGATTCTCTCTCTCTCTCTCTCTCTCTCTCTCTCTCTCTCTGTCTGTCTCTCTCAGTCCCTCCCCCACTCATGCTGTCTCTGTCTCTCTCAAAAATAAATAAATAAACAAAAAAATTTTTTGAAATAAAAGTAATCTCTATGTCCAACACGGGGCTCAAACTCGTGACCATGAGACCCTGAGATCAAGAATTGCATGTTCAGCCGACTGAGCCAGCCAGGCATCCCCTGTGCTGTGGGACTTCGAGCAACTCACTTACCCACTCTGGGCCAGGGCCTGTGCTTAGCTCTAGGCAAACAGCAGTGACCAAAGGAGCCATGCTTCCTACCCTCCTAGGGCCCTCTTAGGGCTCACAACTGTACCTCCTGGGGATAGAGTTGGGAGGGAGACCATGGAGCGAGGAAGATGGGCAACACCCAAGAAAACAAAGATCATTTCAGATGGTAATAAATTCTATGGATAATTAAGACCAGGGGAATGTGAAAGAAAGTGAATACCCATAGGAGGTTCTAAGAGGGCCTCTGAGGAGGTGACATTTAACCTGAGACTTGAAGAAGAAGGAGAAGTCTGGTGCTGATCTGGATCAGTGTTCTAGGCAGAGGGAACAGCAAAGGCAAAGGCCCTGAGGTAGGACCTGCTAGTGTAGCAGAAGAGGCCCTGTGGTCAGTGAGAGGAAGGGTGGGGAAGGCAGCGAGGTTTGAAGCGGTGAGCCGGGCCTGCAGGCTGGGGAGAGGTTTGGATTTGATCCTCAGTGTGATGGGCAGAGAAGCAATGTTGGCTGAGGCACGGTTCTGGGGGTAGAGTTGGGGGGGGGGGGGGGTGTGTGGTCCCGGTTCAAGGGGGGGGGGGGGGGGACTGCCAGAGCCAAAGGTCTCTCCCCCGCAGCTCCGGCAGTCCCAGCCCAGAGGCGCCGGCCTGGCGGCTGGAAGACCATGCTGTGGGCACATCTGGGGAACAGCTGCCGGGCCAGGGCCAGAGCAGGTCACGTGGCACAGGCTGGCCCGCCCTGGAAACTACAAGGCCAAGACTCCGAGAGGGGCAGCGGTGAACGTGCCGGGCACGAACCCGTGTCAAAAAGGATGCGCTCTGCAGTGTAGACACACATGCACACAAGTCTTTTGGCCCCACACGGCCAATGCCTTAGAAGCCAGAGCCCTGAGATTCAATGCCTTGTCCCAGCTGATCTGAAGCAAATCACTCAACTTCTCTGCGCCTCGGTGGCCTCAGTTATAAAGGGAACACAATATAACTACTTCTGTCATGGGTTGTTTTTTCCTTCATTCGACAAATCAGATGGTGCCAGGTGCGTGTCAAGGGCTTCCAAAGAGACCACGAGCACGAACCCTGGGCTGGGACCACAGGAGTTCATTTAATGAGTCCTCCAAATTTCCTGGCCACCAAGAGGAGTCTGTCAATCTCAGCTGACCAGTAGGTAGGACTGGGAGGAAAATGCTCCCTCAATAGCGCCAAGGAGAGGGTGAGAAAAATGCCCATTTGGCAACCAGATACACAGGGAGTCTTTGTTTCAATTCCTTGTCAGGCCTTAAAACTGTAAGAGGGGCCCCTGAGTGGCTCTGTCGGTTGAGCGTCCGACTTCGGCTCAGGTCATGATCTCACGGTTCGTGAGCTCGAGCCCCACGTCGGGCTCTGGGCTGATAGCTCGGAGTTTGGAGCCCGCTTTGGATTCTGTGTCTCCCTCTGTCTGCCCCTCCGCTGCTTGCACTCTGTCTCTCGCATTGTCTCAAAAACAAATAAACCTTAAAAAAAAATTAAAAAAAAACCTGTAAGAGATGATAACCAATGCCTGGGAGTACTGAAGATTTTCTGGAATGAAATGAAGCCAACTTTTACCCCTAGGCCTGGGATCAGTGTGCGTATAGGAGGATGTCCTTATTTCAGTTGGAAAGTCTGAAGGGAGTGCCGTGAAGAGAATGTTTCAGGGGGTGTGGAAGCCCGTCTTACAGAGCCCACTAAAACCCCCCAGAAGCAGAACCGTAACCAAATGGGTCCTAAGGGCCTGGCCTGGAATTGACCAGTTGCTACTACCATCGACTGTTTAGTTAGCATCTACTGTGTCCCAAGACCATGGCAGGCACTTTGCCAGCCTAATCTCAGTGACTCCTCTTAGTAACTTAGGGAGACTTGTACCTTCAAATCCCGGCTCTACCGTGACCAAGCCACAGGACCTCAGTTTCCTTGTCTGTGAACTTACCATTTTGCCAGTGGGGAAGCAGAAGGCTCTGAGAGGTGAAGGGTGTTCCTCCAGGTCACACGGTATAGCAAGGATTTGAAGCCTGAGCTGATGGAGCCTGATCCCCGGCCCTTTCAACTGGTCCACAGCCAACAGACTCTCCTCAAATTGTCAAGGTTTTACATGTGTCCAGACACCAGTGCCCTCACAAGTCTTCATTCAGCCCATTTCTCCTTGTGCCTTTCCTATACAGAATGCCCAGAGGATAAGTCACCTCCTCTAGGGAGCCTCCCTGAAACAAACTTAAAAAAAAAAGAAAAGAAAAAAGAAGTGGGCAAAAGATTGACAGGTAGCATGGGGGTCTCTGCGATGGAACTGTTCTGTCTTCACTGTGGTAGTGGTCGTGTGAATCTGCACATGTAATAACATCGCATAGCACTAAAAACACGCCTACAAATGAATGTGTGTAAACCTGGTGAAATGTGGTTGTGATTTCGTATTGCCAGATGATACCCTTAGGAAACTGGGTGAAGGCTAGAAGAGATTTCTCTGTATTATTTCTTTTAATTTTATTTTATTATTTAAAAAAACCTTTTTTTTTTTTAACGTTTATTCATTTTTGAGAGAGAGAGAGGGAGACACAGAATCCGAAGCAGGCTCCAGGCTTTGAGCTGTCAGCATGATGCAGGGCTCGAACCCATGAACCGTGAGATCATAACCTGAGCCGAAGTCAGATGCTTAACCAACTGAGCCACCCAGGTGCCCCTCTCTGTATTATTTCTTATGACTACATGTGAGTCTACAGTTATCTAAAATAATGGGTTTTTTAATGAGCAAAAGAAGTGAATAACCCTAAGAAGATATATGGATGGCATATAAACACATGAAAAGATGCTCAACATCCTTAGTCATTAGGAAAATGCAAATTAAAACCGCCGTGAGCTTCTACCACCCATCTGTTAGAATGGCTGAGAAAGGGGTGCCTGGGTGGCTCAGTCGGTTAAGCGTCCGACTTTGGCTCAGGTCATGATCTCGCGGTCTGTGAGTTCAAGCCCCGCGTCGGGCTCTGGGCTGACTGCTCAGAGCCTGGAGCCTGTTTCAGATTCTGTGTCTCCCTCTCTCTCTCTGACCCTCCCCTGTTCATGCTCTGTCTCTCTCTGTCTCAAAAATAAATAAACGTTAAAAAAAATTTATAGAATGGCTGAGAAAGACTGAGCATACCACCTCTTTGAGAGGACGCAGAAGAACAGGACTCTCAGCACCCCTGATAGGAATGTAAGTGGTACACTCACTCCGGAACACAGTTTAGGAGCTTCTTGTGAAGTTACATACATTCCTGCTTTGTGACCCAGTCATTTCACTAAGTATTTGCCTAAGAAATGAAAGCAAAGATTCATAGACTCACTTGTACACAAACGTACAGCAGCTTTATGTGTACTACCCCCAAACTCCAAACAACCCAAACGTCCAAGACAGACGAATGGATAAGCAAATTGGGGAATATATCCACACACCGCTACTTCTGAGCAATAACGAAGAATGACCATGGATGAATCTCCATCTAATTATGTTGAGTTGAAGAAACGAGGCTGAAAAGCCTTTACTTATTATTTATTTATTTATTAAAAAAAATTTTTTTTTGAGAAAAGAGTATATATACAGTATATCCTATACTCCATTTATATGAAATTCCAGAAAATGTAAACTAATCTATAGAGAAAGCTAGTGGTTGCCTGGGCACTAGGTGGAAGAGGGGGGAGGGAAGGATTACAAGGGGCAGTATTTGTGTCGAAAGTTATCAAAGTGTACACGTTAGGGGCGCCTGGGTGGTTTAGTCGGTTAAGTGTCCGACTTGGGCGCAGGTCATGGTCTCACCGTCCATGAGTTCGAGCTCCACATTGGGCTCTTGGGCTCTGCACTGATAGCTTGGAGCCTGCCTGGGATTCTCTCTCTCTCCTTCTCTCTCTGCCCCTCCCGGACTCATTCTCTTGCACTCCCTCACTCTCTCAAAATAAATAAACTTTTAAAAAGAAATTTAAAAAAACGTACAAGTTAAATATTTGCAGTTTGCATGTGTCAATTACACTTCAATAACACTGTTTAAGGACAAATCTAAGAATGAAACATCTATGTGAAGGTAAAAGTGAAATTCCTACTTCATAGTGTTCTCCTTCCCTTACTCCTCTTCATAGTGGTGAGTCATGTCAGGAATTTGATGTTTGTTTATCTTTTTTTTTTCTTTTTTTTTCTTTCTAACATTTTTTGTTGAGGTGCAACTTATTTATTAATTTAAAAAATTAAACTTTTTAGACATTTATTCATTTTTTGAGAGACAGTGTGAGCGGGGGAAGGACAGAGAGAGAGAGAGAGAGAGAGACAGAGAGAGACAGACTCCAAAGCAGGCTCCAGGCTCTGAGCTGTCAGCACAGAGCCCCACGCGGGGCTCAAACTCAAGAACCGTGAGTTCATGACCTGAGCAGAAGTCAGACGCTTAACCAACTGAGCCACCCAGGCACCCCCTAAAAAGAATTTTTTTTTAAGTAATATCTACCCCCACACTGGGGCTGGATCCTGGGATCAAGAGTCCCATATTCCACTGACTGAGCCAGCCAGGCACCCCTGGTGAGGTGCAATTTAAATACAATGAAATGCACGAAGTATACAATTCAGTGTGTTTTGACTAATTCATGCACTGTGTACCCCACACCTCATCATCATATAGAACATTTCCATCACTCCAGAAAGTTCCCTCACACCTCTTCCTTGGCAACCTCCCATAAGCAGCCATCATTCTGATTTCTTTCACCATAGATTGGTTGTGCCTATTCTAGAACTTGATATAGGAGAAATCACACAGCACTGTGTTTGAAATTCTTCCTGGAGCTTGATTTCCTCCCTTTTTTATTTTTATTTTTATATTTTTTAAGGATTTTATTGTTAAGTGATCTCTACACCCAACATGGGGCTTGAATTTACAACCCCAAGATCAAGAGTCACATGCTCCGCTGACTGGTGACCTGACTCAGCCAGGTAACCCCTATTTCCTCTCTTTTTAAACATTCATTTCCAGATACACTTGTACTTGGGAGCAATGTTTGCTTTTTTACATGCAAGAGGTCCTACCTTGACCCCCAGTCTCACACTTGCTTTCCCAACAGCAGAATCTAGGTATCTCTCAGCCATACTTCCCGTCTGCTGCATGGCCATTCCACAGCACTGATGTTCCATTCATAGTGTATATGTTCCATTCATAGTTTACATAATGCCCCGTTGGTGGACATTGAGGTTATTTCAAATTCCCCTCTTGCCAATAGCACCTCAGTGAACATCCTTGAGCAGATATCTTTGTGTCTGTGAGTGTAGGTTTCTCTGGAATTAATGCCAGCAGGTAGAATTGATCCGTCAATGAATAAACACTAGGCAATGAAATAATACTGTAATTTCCTCTGGCCAGTCATTATCCTTCCAATTCTTCAGGAATTGTTTCGCACACCAAAAAGTTCTCTCTGGTCATTGGAAGATTGCTAAACAAGGCTTAGGGACTTTGGAGAGTTGGGGCGAGGGGTGGTAAAGGGGATGAGGAATCCAGTTAATTAATTAATAATGTGTCTCTCCTTTGAAGCTGGTCTCACCGATCAGTTTTCCTGGTTTCCCCATGTGGAGGCAGAAGCCGGGGTTTACTGGCCCCTCCCCTAGACTTCTGTGGGAAAAGCAAACCGGCGGATGCCCGGTGAATTAATTGCTGGTGGGGGGTGGGGAGGGACCATAATATCAATTCTGTCTTTGGTGGGCACAGTATTTTAGTCCTGCTAAAGCTGTGTGCCCTTGGGTGGCTATTGTAATCCACCATCTCCCCGCCTGTGGCCAATCTAGGGCTCTGGAGCAGACTGCCTACCCCGGCAGGAAGGGATTGCATTACAATAAAGTGCCCCTCTTATAATAATGCAACCATTACCATAGCCATGGCTCTTGGGAGGCTTTTTGAGCCTCAGTTTCCTCCTTTCCAAAAAAACAACAGAGCCCCACTCGAGAGCTGGGGCCAGGGTTACAGAAGATGATAAGGGCAAACGCCTCACACACAGTGAAGTACACAGTGCCCGACGCGAACTCAGAGTTCAATAAGCCGTCACCTTTGTCATTATTATCAAAATACCAGGCAGATGCTGTATTAGGAATCAGAGAGGGCGGAAGACCACTAACTTCACCCAGCTTCAGAGTTGGGATCAGAACTCTCCCCAGACGGGAGGGGAAGCTGGGGTGGATAAGGAGGTGAAGAAACGTCCCAGTGATCTGAGGTGTGGGCCTGGTGGGGCGATTCCCAGGTGTGGAGCCGGGAGGTAAGGTGACCCTTCCCAGCGACCGCGCCCGCGAGGAGCGCATTCCCAGCCTTCCCGCCCGCCCGAGGTCCGCAGGTGACTGGCCGAGCGGGGCTCAGTGGGGGAGCGCTCTAGCCGGGTTTGCAGTCTCCATGGCGACCGCCCGCGCGGCGCCAGCCTGACAGCCCGTCCCGGTTTTATGAATGGGTGACGTCACGGGCCTGGCGTCTAACGGTCTGAGCCGCTTGTTCAGACGCTGACACAGACCCGCCCGGGAGGTGGGGGGGAGACTCGAGCTCCGCAGCTGCCGCGCCGTGGGAGGGAGACCCTGATCGGAGGTCTTGGGGGTGGGGGGGGAAGGAGGGGACAGGAAACAGCCAAAAAAGGGAGAAAAATTCAAAAATAACTAGTCGATGCAGATATGGGGAATTTTTGCAGGGCGATGCAAACTTAGGGTAGAATCAGGGGATGCAGACCCCTCGGGGCTCCTTCTATCTAGTTCGTGTCCCGGAGGACCAGCCCCCCAATGCCAGAGGAAGACTTTCTCGAATTAATTGCTCCCAGCCCGAGGAGCCTGGGTATTAAAAAAAAAAAAAAAAAAAAAAAAGTCCCAGAAACATTAACCAGCAACTTTCTCCGGGAATTGGGTAAGGGAGACCAGCTCTGGGAAGCAGAGTGTGAAGGGGGGCCCGCTTTAAGTTTTGGTCCAAAGAGCCGGGAGATCAGGCTCCCAGAAGCCCAGGCCCTAGTCAAGGGCTCTCTAGATAACCCAGAGCCAGCCCCTTCCCCACAGGGGCCTCAGTTTCTCCCATCTATAAAAGGGAGCTGAGAGGTGAGAAAATGAACCTGAGAAAACGGATTGTTCAAGTCATTTTCCTGTCGGCAAAGCCTCCTCCGCGAGGAGCCCAAGGTAGCCCTCGCCTCCACTAGCCACCCCGCCCCGTGCCCTCCCACTCTCTCTGCTGCTGAGACTCGGGTTCCCTTTCCAAGGCCGCGAGGGTGCACAAGCAGAGCAGGAGGCGGAACCCAGAAGCGCTCGAGGCCACGCCTTGAGATCTCCCATTGGCTGCTTTTGAACCCCTGAGCCCGCCTCTAGGGGGGTGTGTTGGGTTGGCGGGGGAGCGCCCGGCGTCTCTATAAAACGTGGGCTGCGGGGCTCCGACCTCGCATTCTACAACCGTCTTTTCCCTGCTCCGAGGTCTCTCTTTACCTTCGCCCGGCGTCCTCTGTGCGCTTCGTTGCCCTCTCACTCCGACGCCAGAATCATGAAGGTCGCCACTGGCAGCGCCGCGGCCGCCGCGGGCCCCAGCTGCGCGCTGAAGGCCGGCAAGACCGCAGGCGGCGCGGGCGAGGTGGTGCGCTGTCTGTCCGAGCAGAGCGTGGCCATCTCGCGCTGCGCGGGGGGCGCCGGCGCGCGCCTGCCTGCCCTGCTCGACGAGCAGCAGGTGAACGTGCTGCTCTACGACATGAACGGCTGCTACTCGCGCCTCAAGGAGCTGGTGCCCACCCTCCCCCAGAACCGTAAGGTGAGCCGGGTGGAGATCCTCCAGCACGTCATCGACTACATCTGGGACCTGGAGTTGGAGCTGAACTCGGAATCCCAAGTCGGGACCCCCGGGGGCCGGGGGCTCCCGGCCCGGGCTCCGCTGAGCACCCTCAACGGCGAGATCAGCGCTCTGGCGGCCGAGGTGAGGTCCGAACTGGAGCACGAGAGCATTGTCCTTCTGCAGATGGGGAAACTGAGGCCCGGGGTGGGGGGAAACTCGGCCCGAGGTCCTCCCCCTCCTTTCGGGCGCTTACTTGCCTACGCGAGATCGGAGAGAGCGCTCCCTTAACGCTTCTCTTGGGGAAGGGCTTGCAGTCTCGTCCCTTCCAACCTGCCCGTCTCACCTCTTCTCTCTCGTTCCCACAGGCGGCTTGTGTTCCAGCGGACGACCGCATTTTGTGTCGCTGAAGCGCCTCCCTCAAGGACTGGCAGACCCCAGCCCTCCAGGGAGCGAGAGGAATTCGTGCTCTCTGATCCTACCGAGCGCCTCGCCGGAGGTGGGGAGGAACAAGATTGAGATCAGCGACCGTGGGGCGCTTGCTGAATGCAGCCCAGGGTTGGCGGACTGAGAGGGCAGGCCGACCCTCCCCTCTCCACCAACCAGCCACCAGAGACTTGGGGGGACGGCCCCCCGTGTGTTTCTATTTTTTGAAAAGCAAACATTTTAAAAAATGGTCACGTTTGGTGCTTCTCAGATTTCTGAGGAAATTAATTGCTTGGTATTGTATATTACAATGATCACCGAGAATATTGTTTTACAATAGTTCTGTGGGGTGTTTTTGTTTTTGTTGTTGTTGTTATTAAACAAATACTTTAGACTGCGGTACAGTTGCAGTGACTTCTTGGACTCAGGGGAGGGCCTTGAGGGAGGGGGTTGACCCCTGACCCCATTCCCAGCTGGTGCTGGGAGGGGGGAGGGGGACTAGAAGGCCACATCTGGACTGTCGCTTTTACCGACCTGAACTGAGTGTTTTCCGGTGTCTTTCAAGTCAGTTCTTTTCCCATCACTGGCCATTTCCCTGCTCCCCAGTGTCATAAAATTAAATCCTCTAGACTTCTAGAGTCTTGCCAGGTGGTCATTGGGCCACCTGGGGCACCTGGGGAGGTTAAAATGCAGATCAACCTAAGTCCCCCTCCGGGTTGAGTATTCAAACAAACCATGTAAGTCGGAGAACCAGGTCACTGGGCCACCTCCCTCTTCACCCAAGGTAGAGGAAGGGGAGATCTAAAGGAAAGACTTTCCCAGAGCCTGTCTGAGGTAGGACTTCTGTCACCCCATTTCCCAGTAGGAGGTGCCTTCCCCGTCTCCCTGTTGGGCCGCCTAGCCCTGGATTGTAGCAGGCTGCCCTGGGGCTCCTGGCTTGTCCAAGTGGGTGAGCAAGTTGGCAGGGCCAGCCTGGGCACAGCTGCTGAGCCACCTGCTCTGGGTCCGGACTTGGCCCCCTCACCCTGGCCTGGGTATGCCAACAGCTCAGACAAACGTCTCTCTCTCCCTCCCCCAGGGTTCCCGTGTGGGCCAAGGAGTGGGCGAGTCCGTCCCTAGCTCCAGAGCAGGAAAAAGGTGTCACTCGCAAGGGACTATCTGCCTGGACATGTGTGAGTTTGTACACGGGGTGGCCCTGTGTGTGTGTGTGTGTGTGTGTGTGTGTGTATGTGTGAGAGAGACAAGAGCCAACTAGTAATTCTCCCCCACGGGGTTGGGTCATCTGTTGGGGTACAGGCCTGGGAGTGTGGATAAGGATGTGCACGGGGGTGCGTGCAGGAGGGCAAATGTGAGCACATGTGTTCTACAGATAAGTGTGTGCAGCCGCCAGCCATTTGGGCTGTGTGTTCTGCCTAAATGCATCATGGGCATCTCTGCGTGGGTCTGGCTTGATAGATGGGTTTGTGTGACCCAGAGATGTGGAACCGCACTGTGGGTTTCTAAGTGTGTAATTGTTCCGTAGGCCGGCTGGCATTCCTAGGCCTCTGCTGGTCTGGGGTGGAGGTGTGGGCAGCTGTGTTCAGGCAAACCCTCCCTCAGGAGTTCAAGTACCCACCCTGGGAGCAATTATTAGGCCCTGGGGCATCACCCCTCAAGTATCCCTACCACGTGGGTTCCGGGGGAACAACCAAGCCCCCTGCCAGGGCAAAGAACTTGTCCCCCAGAGGGTAAGGCCTATTAATACATTTTCCAATAAATAGAATAAAGTAAACAGCACCTAGTACCACGAACCTGTTCCATGCTCCACTCTTTACATAGCGGATCCCATGGATCCCTGTGGGGCTAACGGCTGCATTCCGATTTACAAGAAACAGGCTCAGAAGGGATGAACAGCATCAGCAGCCAATGAAAGATTATCACCCACTGAGCACTAACATTGAGCCCGGTACCTTCCCACCCGGAGCACGTTATGGACTTAATCAAAGAACACGGCATTTGGAGGTAAATCATGTCCTTTGCTACTCCCCGCTCCACACCCCACCCCGCTGCTGTTTTGTGGCATCGACTTCTCAGAATTGTTGTAGAGAATAAACGGAATGGAGCGCTTCGCACGCAGTGTTTGGTAGTTATAAATTATCATTATTAACTGTCGCCTGTGTGTCCTTGGAGCGTCCTCAGAGGCACACATGTGCACCCACTCCCTCCCGTGTGCGCCCCCCCCCCCGCAAGCCCACCCACGGGCACGTGGGCGTGTCCCCCCGCCGTGTCCTCCCACGCGGGAGGGCCTTCCTCCAGGGGAGGAAGGGGCTGTGGCGGGGGCCTCGGCCACCTCCCCCGCCATTCAGGCACACTCTGGCTTCCACGTTTCCCTCTTTTCCCCTTTGGCCGGGGCCCAGCCCATCTGGAGGCCGGCTCGGCGGCGGCCTGGGAGCGTTTCCATCAGCTGGGCCCGAGGAATGCGGAGCTATTTAACCTGAGCATCCCCAGGTGTACGGAGGCGCCTGGCTGTCTGGGGCCCGCCGCCCTTGGCACGGCCGCGCTAGACAAACAGCGCCGCCCCCGCCCTGCCCCTCCGCCCGCAGCTGCAGCCGGGCCTGGGAACGGGCGGGCGCCGGGCTTGCATCAGGCTCGCCTCGCAGGGCGGGGGCGGGGTGGGGGGACACGACCAGGGGCCGTCGTGACTGTGTGTGTGTGTGTGTGTGTGTGTGTGTGTGTAGCACGCAAAAACCTGCTCTGTGTATGCACAAAACCCTGCTCTGTGGGGTGTGTGTGTGGGGGGGGGGGGGGGGTCAAATGCAAAACTCTGCTCCTTTCAGTGCTGCTTGGGAAACCATTAACTCCTTAACCCCTCCCGGACAGGGTGCAGGGAGGAGCAGGCACAGAAGCCACAGAGAAACACCAGGACGGTTTCTTGGGCGTTAGACCGACCCTGCCTGTCCATGGCTGTGGGTCTGAGACTCGAAGTTTTTTGGTTTTTTTTTTTTTTTTTTTTAATTTAACAAACATCTATAGGGCACTTATTATGTGCCAGATATCATACCAAGGTCTTTTAAAATTTACTTCATCTAGCCCTCCTCACAGCTGTACCAAAGAAGTGCTATCATGCTCATTTCAATCAAAATAACAGCAACAACAATAATAATAGGCTAACATTTCAGTTGGGAGGCTGCTGGATCAGCCTGGGGATCAGCCTTGCCGCTCATCACTTCACCTGTTTCAGCCTCCATTTTCTCATCTGAAAAATGGGATCCAGAACGTTGCCTCCAAGGATCAGGTGAACCAGAGTATATAAAAAGCTTTAGCATCGTGACTGGCTCATAGTGGACACTTAGTGTATGTTGGTGCTTTATGGGCTTATTGCTATTTCTACTTTTCAGCTGAGTAAAGTGGAGGCATCAATCAGAGAGGTGACGGGACACTGACTTAGAGGGCTTTTCAGAAATCAGGTTGGTCCAAACAAGGCTAATGAGGGGTTTCAGGTTCCCATAGGACATCCGGTTGGGCCGTTTCATCATAGTTCCGGTCGAAATCATACCTGGTCATTATATATTTTTGTTTGAAATGTATAAGCTGGAAAAATGCAAGACACATAACGCAAATCACAATTTTTGCAACCCATGTTTTGGCATTTCTTAATTTAAAAAAAATCGAATTATAGCCCCAAAAGATGGAAATGGCCCAGGCTTTCTTGACCTCTAAGAGGTGCTGTGGGTGCAGGTTCTTCTGTGGGAGCCGGTTGTGAGAGGCAGGTCACATAGCTAGACCCAGGTCTCGAAGCAGGTAGAGACCAACCAATCTGTGGAAATGTCTGCTCCTTCCGAGGCCGAGGGATCACCAGGCCCTTACCTCTGGATGCACACTCTCCCCTCTGCAGAAGTAAGGGTGCTTCACATACAACCAACCAACCTTGCACCTGCCTGTTTGAGTTGCCCAGGGCTCAGAGTTGGCTTAATAAAGAGGTACCCTGGTACCCCCCACATTTTTGTCTCCTGAGACTAAAAAGCTCAGCCATATAACCTTTATTTGTGCCAGCTACTCTAATTTGAGGTCCAGGAACTTCTGGCCAGATAGGGCTTTCCACCGCCAGGGGTCATACAGAGCAAGGCTTTCCTGGGACGGGCGGGCCTATGATCCCAGCACGGCTGCCGGAGAGAAAGGAGGTGAGTCATGGCCAGGCCATGGTCCGGGAAAGGGAAGGGAAGGGAAGAGGAAACCAGAAGGCCTGGAGGCGCACATGGTTGGAGGGGGAGCCCTTATCTTCCCAGACCCGCCCTGGCTGGTGCTTCCTGCCCTAGCTCTTGCAAAATCTCTTTCCCAGCGCTGCCCCCAAGGTGGGTGCCTTGGGCTAGTACAGGGTTGCATCAGGGGCTTGTGCAAGGGGCAGCTGGGGACAGGGGACTGGGGCAGTGCCTGCAGGCCAAGAGGGGCAAGAGAAGGCAGACTCAGCTTCTAGGCCCCGTGCCACTTGTCACCACGCACTTGCTGCACCTTCCAGGCCCTCGACATCCTCAGCTTTAAAATGGGTGTTACAGTCATTGTTCAGAGGTTTCAGTGACCTCATCCTGATCCCATCCACTCCTCAAGCCCCAGGCTAGGCTATTGTCATCTCCACCTGGAAAACTGTGCCAGCCTCAACTGGTTTATTCAACAGATAGTTATAATGCTCCTACCATGTACTAGGAACTAACAGGGCTGCAGGAGCTAACAATTTAGATAAAAATCCTTGCCCTCTTGCAACTTACGTTCTAGTGGAGGAAGACAGACAGGAAATAAATATGCATAGGTATAAGTAGAGGCAGCTTCACCCAGAAATTACTGAAGCTTAAACTTCAAGTCTTCTTGCCTGGAAAGAGTCCTAGAAACATGTTCATGGTGTGTGTGTGTGTGTGTGTGTGTGTGTTTTGTAAAATTTGCAAACCATTGTGCCTAGGATGCAAAAATCTAGGTTCCATGAAACCTAGATTCTCCCCTGGATATGCAAAGGGGGAGGGGCACCTGGGTGCTCAGTCCGTTAAGCCACGGATACTTGGTTTTGTCTCGGGTCATGATCTCAGGTTCACGATGAGTTCGAACCCCGCGTGGGCTCCGCTCAGCCAGTGCAAAAGCCTGCTTGGGATTCTATCTCTGGCCCTCCTCCATTCGCACTCTCTCTCAAAATAAATAAACTTTAAAATAATCACAAAGGGGGTGGCGCCACAGGATCCAAGCTTGAAGGCAAGGGTGCAAGAGGCGCAGCAGAATCAATTCTACGGGTGTTAGTCGTTTCTTCAGCTACAGCCCCCAACTTCTGCCAGTGGTAGGGAAAGTTGGGTAGATGAGAGCACTCCCGCACGCCGCTGAACAACTCCGCGCCCCAGCAAACGCGGGCGCCCTGCTGGCTCCGGCCTTCCTTGGTCCACTTGCGCCCCTTGGCGGGAAGATCCAGAAGTGCGCCGGCGCCGGTGAGAAACCAAGCAGGGCCGTCGGAGCCGTACGGCGGGCGGCGAAAGCTGGTGCCTTGGCGGCCTCTGGCGGACTATCTGGAAACTGCAGGTGGCTAGAGCTGTGCGCACTTTGGAAGAGCATTTCTGTGTCTGTGAATGTTTGTGTACAGGTACGCCGCAGGCTTGGAATCCAGAGATATCCGCCTTTCAGCCCTTGCTCTTATCAGGGCATTAGCTACCCTTTCCCCAACTCTTTCATCCCCTTTTTTCTTCCTTGCTCTGTGACAACCCCCTCTGAGGCCTCATTACTTCATCTATAAAAGCAGATCTTGGACAAATCCTTGAAATGTTTCAAAAACTGTGAAATGTACTATATATACAAAAAAGCAGATATTGGCTAATGTATACAGTTTGAAGGTAATAATGAGCACTCAAGTACCAGCCACTCTGCTTAAGAAATGAAAGATTAGGATGGGGTGCCTGGGTGGCTCAGGTGGTTAAGCATCCCACTTAGGCTCCGACTTACGCTCAGGTCATGAACCCACCCAAGGTGGGTTCAAGACCCGCGTTGGGCTCTGTTGCTGATAAGCTCAGAGCCTAGAGCCTGCTTCGGATTCTGTATCTCCCTCTCTCTCTGCCCCTACCCCTGGTCCCTCTCTAAATATTAAAAAAAAAAAAAAATTTTTTTTAAGAAATGAAAGATTAGTTTCTTTTTTTTTTTTATTTTTTTTTTAACGTTTTATTTATTTTTGAGACAGAGAGAGAGACAGAGCATGAACGGGGGAGGGACAGAGAGAGAGGGAGACACAGAATCCCAAGCAGGCTCCAGGCTCTGAGCCATCAGCCCAGAGCCCGATGCGGGGCTCGAACTCACGGACCGCGAGATCGTGACCTGAGCTGAAGTCGGACGCTTAACCGACTGAGCCACCCAGGCGCCCCTAGTTTCTTTTTTTAATGTTCATTTATTTTTGAAGGAGAGAGCGCGAGCGTATGCACAAGCCAGGGAGGAGCAGAGAGAGGACAGAAGATCCAAAGCAGGCTCTGCGCTGAGAGTGGAGAGTCCGATGCAGGGCTTGAACTTACGATCCAGAAGATCATGACCTGAGCTTAAGTCAGACTATTAACCAACTGAGCCCCCCGGGCACCCTAACAGACTTGTTCTTTTGAGGCCCTTGTGTGCCCCTCTAGATAACAAACCCCAGCCCTCCCTGCAACACATTGTCACGATTCAACTTGGTGTTAATTAGTCATTTGGTCTTTTATTTTTTCCACATGTGCACCAGTTTGCATCCTGAAATACGTTATTACTTAATCTTACCTGGTTTTTGCCTTTTATGTAAATAGAATCATACTACATGCAATGTTTTGTCACGTGCTCATAAATTACACAAGAATGACCCATGTTGGTGGGTGTAGACTTAGCTGCATAGTCCTCCACAATGTGATTTATTTACCTGATCTCGTGTGGATGAACCTTTGGGTTGTTTCATGAGTTTTGCTATTGCCTAGTGGTGTGGCTCTGAACGTCTTTGCGTGCGTCTCCCAGTGAACGTGTGAGGAGGGAGGGCGTGCGCACAGTTTCAAAGTTACCAGGTTGGACTAGAGTCTATGTTAATTAAAAAAAAAATTTTTTTTTACATTTATTTATTTTTGAGAAACAGAGTGAGACAAAGCGCGAGCAGGGGAGGGGCAGAGAGAGAAGGAGACACAGAAGCAGGCTCCAGGCTCTGAGCAAGGGGTCAGCACAGAGCCTGATGGGGGCTCGAACCCACAAACCGTGAGATCATGACCTGAGTCGAAGTCGGACGCTCCACCGACTGAGCCACCCAGGCGCCCCAAGAGTCTATGTTAATGAAACAGAGGAGTCAGAACTGGGAGGTCCCCCAAGGTATCACTGAACCCAACACACTTATTGTAGAAAGGGAGACCCAGAGAAGTGAAGAGTGATTTGCCCAGAGTCCCACAGCCTTGGTCTCCTATCATGGCCCCGGAGTAATTTGGGGGACATTTCCTTCCCATTTTGAGGAGTAGCAAGCTTATTTATTTATTTATTTATTTATTAAAAAGTTTATTTATATAAATAATCTCTACACCCCACTGGGGGCTCAAACTGATGACCCAAGCTCAAGAGTCACATGCTTTTCCAACTGAACCAGCCAGGCACTCCTATTTTACCTTCAAAATTGTCCTCTCGGCTGCTTTTAGAATCCTGGACAAAGTGGAAGCACCGACTGCTCCTTGGAGAGCGTCCCACGGGCAAACAGACTCACATTCACCGGATCTCCAAGTCCTGCCAATTTAACCCCTGAATGTTCCCCAAATCCACGCACCTCTGCCCATCCCCCCCCCACCCCACCCCCTGGTTGCCATCATGGCTCGTCTGCACATTGCAGTAGCCTCCCCACTGGTTCTCCCTGCTTCTCCCAGTGTCTGCCCCATGTTCTCCACACAGCCGTCAGAAGGACCATTCTAGAACATAGGTAGGTCCTGTTGCTTGCCTGCTTAAAACTTTCCTGCGGCTTCCAGTTGCACTTAGAATGGAATCCTAGGGGCGCCTGGGTGGCTCGGTCGGTTAAGCGTCCGACTTCGGCTCAGGTCATGATCTCAAGGTCCGTGAGTTCGAGCCCCGCATCGGGCTCTGTGCTGACCGCTCAGAGCCTGGAGCCTGTTTCGGATTCTGTGTCTCCCTGTCTCTCTGCCCGTCCCCTGTTCATGCTCTGTCTCTCTCTGTCTCAAAAATAAAAAAATGAACATTAAAAAAAAAAAATTTAGAAAAAAAAAAAAAAAAGAATGGAATCCTAATTGTTTCCCTCTCAACTTTACTGGAAACCTAAAACTGTTCCAAAAGTAAAATCTTTAAAAAGAATCCTCATTTCTTTCCCACGGCTTCCGAGGCACAGTAAGGTGTGGTTCCCACCTGAGTCCTCCTTCTCCTGCACTCCCCCTCATCTACCCTGCTGTCCTCTGGTCCCCTTCCAGTCATTCATTCCTGACCCCGGGGGGCCTTTGCACATGCTGTGCCTGCTGCCTGAGATTCTGTGCCCCACAAATCCTTTTGTCTTTCAGGGCTAAGCCCTCTGTTGCCTCTTCAGAGAGGTCCTCCCCATTCACATCTGTCATTGTCCTTGGGGGAAGTTGCTTAACCTCTCATGCACTCAGAGGCTTCTGATCCTCATGGCAGTTTTTAAAAATAACCGCGCGCGCGCGCACACACACACACACACGCCTCACAAATTCTTTGACACTTCCTCCCATCAGAAGGTGGCTCTATGTGAACCTGGATGGGCTTTTGTGACTATTTTAACCAACTGATTACAGCAAAAGCGATGCTCTGTTTTCCAAGGCTAGATCATGAAAAGTCATGCAGCCTTCTGCCAGGTTTTCCCCGGGGCGCTCAGTCTGGAGGAAGTAGCCGTCCTGTGAGCCTGCCATGAGACTGTCACGCTGGCAAGGCCCTGTGTAGTCACTCTGGATGACACTTCCAGCTGAGCTCAGCCTTCCAGCCACTCATGTGGGGGTGAAGCTATACCGGATCCTTCAGACTAGCCTGTCAGCCAGCTGAGCCCTCCTGAGAGACCCCAGCTGATGCCACAGGGAACAGAAAAATGACCCAACCAACCCCTCCCAGAATTCCTGACCCATAGAATCTATGACATGTAATAAAATGGCTGTTGTTTAGCGACAATAGCCAAAGTATGGAAGGAGCCCAAATGAATGGATGGGGATGAATGGATAAGGAAGATGTGGTGTATATATATATATACAATGGAGTATTACTCGGCCATCAAAAAGGATGAAGTCTTGCCATTTGCAATAACGTGCATGGAACCGGAGAGTATTAGGCTAAGAGAAATTAGTCAGAGAAAGACGAGTATCATATGATTTATGCATATGTGGCATTTAAGGTACAAAACAGATGAACATAAGGGAAGGGAAGCAAAAAATAATACCCAAACAAGGAAGGGGACAAAACAAAAGAGGCTCTTAAATACAGAGAACAAACGGAGGGGTGCTGGAGGAGCTGTGGGTGGGGGGATGGGCTAAATGGGCAAGGGGCATCAGGGAGGACACTTGCTGGGAGGAGCACTGGGTGTTATAGGTAGGGGGTGAATCACTGGATTCTACTCCCGAAGTCATTACTGCACTATATGCGAACTTGCATGTAAATTTAAAGTAAGTAGGGGCGCCTGGGTGGCTCAGTCGGTTAAGCGGCCGACTTCGGCTCAGGTCATGATCTCGCAGTCCGTGAGTTCGAGCCCCACGTCGGGCTCTGTGCTGACAGCTCAGAGCCTGGAGCCTGTTTCAGATTCTGTGTCTCCCTCTCTCTGACCCTCCCCGTTCGTGCTCTGTCTCTCTCTGTCTCAAAAATAAATAAACGTTAAAAAAAATTTTTTTTTAAAGTAAGTAAATAAGTAAATAAATAAATAAAAGTTAGGATATCTATAATAAATAAAGAAATAAAGAAATAATAAATAAAGAAATAAAGAAATAAAATGGATGTTGTTTTAGCTAAGTTTTGGGGTAGTTGGTTGCAGAACAATTTATCCCCGGAACAATCTTGTTTGTTTCCTTGTCCGTCGTGTCTCCTTTCTTTCGAAGAGGTGCTCCATGGGCTGCTTTGTTCTGGGCTGTGTGCAACCCTGTGGAGCACAGAGCCTGGCACACCGTTGGTGCTCAATAACAACCTGTTGAATAAATGAGATGATGGGTGAATAGAAGTATGCACACCAGACTCGGGCCCAGCTCCATTCACCCTGCTGAGGAGCGTTTCTGGGATAATCTTGCAGATATCTCGGTACTGGGAAGATTTCTGGCTTCTGCCATCCCCTGGCGGCCCAGTCCCTAGCCCTGGAAGGGGGTACAGAGAGCGGCTCTGGTCACTGAAGCTCACTGGGGCCTCGGCGCCCTTCGGTAAGTGCTACCTGCCATGGCCTCTCCATGACGTTCTATCCTCCAGACTTCGCCTAAGGAGGCCTCCTTTATCTCAGGGCACCGCCTCCAGAAAGCTGGCCCAGTTGGGCACTGTCCCAGGCTGGTCCTGGCCTCCATAAACCCCACTCTGTCCCCAGCTTCTTGATCACAGACAATTGCAGGGATTCATCTGCGATCAGCCCCACCCAGTGCCTTCGGAGCACCTCTTTTTCCCACATTGTCACCTCCCAACCTGCACTTAGAGCCCTCTCTCCCACAGTTCAGTCCTCAAACCATGACAGTCCCCTTCCCAAGATACCTACTATGCGTCATGCCCTGTGATGGCTCTTTTGCTGTGGTACCTCATTTCAATATCTCCACAGCCCAGTGGGATCAGGTTCATAAGTACCCCATTTTATTTATTTATTGTTTTAAGATTTTTTTTAAGCAATCCCTACACCCAATGCGGGGCTTGAACTCACAACTCCGATATCAAGAGTCACATGCTTTTCAGACTGAGTCAACCAGGTGCCCCATTACTATAAAGAGAAGGATCCCCTAGGGGGCGCCTGGGTGGCTCAGTCAGTTAAACATCTGACTTCAGCTCAGGTCATGATCTCACAGCTAGTGGGTTCCAGCCCCACGTGGGGCTCTGTGCTAATAGCTCAAAGCCTGGAGCCTGCTTCGAATTCTGTGTCTGAATCTCTCTGCCCCTCCCCCACTCGCGCGCGCGCGCCCTCTCTCTCTCTCTCTCTCTCAAAAGTAAATAAACATTAAAAAAAAGAGAGAGAATGACCGACTAAAGGATGCTAAATTCAATGCATTAAACTTTAAGCAGACACAGGCTATTTTCATAATTTCAAAGTATCTCCCTAATTTCAAAGTATCTCCCTTAACACATTTAATCATCATGCAGAGTAAAACGGTAGTTTTATAGCAGAGAAACCCAGCAGATAACACTTCAGACAAGTGATCGAGGTGAGGGTCACCAGCCTCAGGTTCCCCCCCGCCCTCCCATAGGACGCACTGAGAAAGGCGTGACGTCGCTTCTGTGATATTTTTCCCAATAGTGCAGAACTTCAACTTGATCATGAGAAAACTTCAGACAACCGGCAACCGACAGATATTCCACAAAATAGCTGCCTGGGCCTCTTCAAAAGTGTCAAGGTCATGAAAGAGAAGGAAAGACTGAGGACCTGTCATAGACTGAAGGAGCGTAAGGAGACATGAGGACTGGACTGGGTCCCAGAACAGAAAAGGAGTGCAAACTGGTGAAATCCAAATAATCTCTGTCCTTTAGTCAGTAGTAATGGGCCAAGGTTAATTTCTTCATTTTGATAAGGGCTCTATCATGCAAGATACTGACAAATGGGAAAGCTGGGTGAACTGTCTGTAACTTGTTTTATTTTTGTTACTTCTGTAAGTTTAAAAATTATCTCAAAGGGAGGGGCACCTGGCTGGCTCAGTCCGTGGAGCATGTGACTCTTGATCTCCGGGTTGGGAGTTTAAGCCCCACGTTGAGGGCAGAGATTACTTACAAATAAAATCTTTAAAAAAAAATTTTTTTTTTTAATGTTTATTTTTGAGAGGGAGAGGGAGAGAGACAGAGCGCGAGTGGGGGAGGGGCAGAGAGAGAGGGAGACAGGATCCGAAGCAGGATCCAGGCTCTGAGCTGTCAGCACAGCTGCGGGGCTCGAACCCACAAGCAGCAGTGAGATCCTGACTCGAGCGGAAGTTGGACGCTCAACCGACTGAGCCCCCCAGGTGCCCCAAAAATAACATCTTCAAAAATAAAGTATCTCAAAGGGAAAAACATGTAATTAAAATTAAGAAAGAGAAGGAGATAATGAAGTCTAAGCTGGAGCAGGCCCACCACTACAGCCCCTGCCTCCCACGGATTACAACTGAAAACTCTGGGCAAACACAAAAAGCAGCCACTTACAGAAGGAGTCTGTAAATAATAGAGAGCAGATTGGGGTGAAAAGTCCAAATGTGAAGAACTAGCATGGCATTGGTGAGTTTCCTGGTAAATGTTCTTCTTGTATCTTCTTGCTTTGACCCAGAGTGCTCTGAATCAGAAACTGTACAGTTGACCAGTGCAGCAAAAACGCCAATGGAAAAGCCTGACATTCTGGGGGCACCTGGGTGACTCAGTCGGTTGAGCGTCCGACTTGACTTGATTTTGGCTCCGGTCATGGTCCCAGGGTCGTGGGATCAAAACCCACATTGGAGGGGCGCCTGGGTGGCTCAGTTGGTTGGGTGACCGACTTCGGCTCAGGTCACGATCTCTCAGTTTGTGAGTTCGAGCCCCACGTCGGGCTATGTGCTGATTGCTCCGAGCCTGGAACCTGCTTCGGATTCTACCTCTCTCTACCACTCCCCTGAGCATGCTCTGTGTCTCTCTGTCTCTCAATAAATAAACGTTTGTTTATTTTATTTTTTTTAACGTTTATTTATTTTTGAGACAGAGAGAGACAGAACATGAATGGGGGAGGGTCAGAGAGAGAGAGGGAGACACAGAATCTGAAACCGGCTCCAGGCTCTGAGCTGTCAGCACAGAGCCCGACGCGGGGCTCGAACTCACGAACCGCGAGATCATGACCTGAGCAGAAGTCGGAAGCCCAACCGACTGAGCCACCCAGGCGCCCCAATAAACGTTTAAAAAAAATTAAAAAACAAAACCCACGTTGGAAAATAAATAAATACCCAGGTCGGGTTCTGCGCCAGGCATGTAGCCTGCTTGAAATTCTGTCTCTTCCTCTGCCTCTCTCCCCTGCTCCTGCGCTGTTTCTCAAAATGAAATGAAATAAAGTAAGAAGGAAAGCCTAACATTCTGGCCAGAGAAGCTGGAAAACGCCCCCCATTGTGAGCTAGAGGGTGAGGAGAGTCCTCCTCCTCATTGTTTGTATTTAATCATGTTTGCACCCGGTTCTGCCCCAGGGCAGCCCCAGTCTGTTCTGCTGTCCCCAATCCCGTGGACCCTCTAAAGGAAAAGAACATGGAAAATGGGGTCCCTGTGGCGCAAATAGTGTGGGAAATCCTCCAAATCTCCTTTCTTCTCTATTTTCTCTTGCTGCTTTGCCTTGGGGGCAGGCCCAGTGGCAAGGAATTGGGAGACGGAACCAGCAGTTAGAACTCTAAGAGTACTTCATTTTTTTAAGTTTTTATTTTTATTTTATTTTTAACCAAACTCATCAAGTTGTATACATTAAATATTTACAGCTTTTCATATGCCAATTACAACTTAATATAATTATTAAAAAAAAATTTTTTTTTTAATTTTATTTTTTTTTAATTTTTTTTTCAACATTTTTTATTTATTTTTGGGACAGAGAGAGACAGAGCATGAACGGGGGAGGGGCAGAGAGAGAGGGAGACACAGAATCGGAAACAGGCTCCAGGCTCCGAGCCATCAGCCCAGAGCCTGACGCGGGGCTCGAACTCACGGACCGCGAGATCGTGACCTGGCTGAAGTCGGACGCTTAACCGACTGCGCCACCCAGGCGCCCCTTTTTTTTAATTTTAAAGAGAGAGAGAGAGAGTGTGTGTGTGTGTGTGTGTGTGCAAGCAGGGGAACAGGGAACAGGGAGAGAGAGAAAGAGAGGGAGAGAGAGAGAGAGAGAGAAAGAGAGACAGAGAGGGAGAGACTCCCAAGCAGGCCCCACGCCCAGGGCAGAGCCCGACTCCAGGTGGGATCCCACAACCTTGGAATCACAACCAGAGCCAAAATCAAGAGTTGGATGCTCAACTGCCTAAGCCACCCACGCGTTCCTACATCTTAATGAATTTTTTAAATCTTAATGATTTTTAAAAAATCACTGTTGGTGGGGCGCCTGGGTGGCGCAGTCGGTTAAGCGTCCGACTTCAGCCAGGTCACGATCTCGCGGTCTGTGAGTTCGAGCCCCTCGTCGGGCTCTGGGCTGATGGCTCGGAGCCTGGAGCCTGTTTCCGATTCTGTGTCTCCCTTTCTCTCTGCCCCTCCCCTGTTCATGCTCTGTCTCTCTCTGTCCCAAAAATAAATATAAAAAAAACGTTGAAAAAAAAAAAAATCACTGTTGGGGCACCTGAGTGGCACAGTTGATTGAACATCAGACTTCGGCTCATGATCTCGTGGTTCATGAGTTCAAGCCCCACATCAGGCTCACTGCTGTCGGTACAGAGCCCACTTCAGATCTTCTTTCCCCCCTCTCCGCCCCTCCTCTGCTTTACTCTCTCTCAAAAAAAAGGAAAGAAAGAAACAAACAAAAAAATAAATAAATAAATAAATCACTGTTATACTAGAAAGAAAGAAAGAAAGAAAGAGAAAGAAAGAAAATAAATAAATAAATCACTGTTATACTAAAAAGAGAGAATGAAAGAAAAAAAAAACTAAATCACCAAATGAAGATTTTAGGAGAAATATAATATCTCAGAGCTTAAAAATTTGCTAGATGGTCTTAATAGTAGAGGGGAGGTGACAAAGGAAAGACTTAGTGAACCTGAAGTGAGATCAGTAGAAGTTATCCAATCTAAAGGACAGAGAGAAAAACATTTTTTTTAAATTTATTTTTAAGTAATCTTTACACCCACCGTGGAGCTCAAACTCACAACCCCGAGATCCGGAGGCACATTCTCCACCCACTGAGCCAGCCAGGCACCCCAAGAAAAATATTTTTTAAACCGAACAGAGACTTAGGGACGTGTAGGACAATATCAAAAGATCTAATATTGGGGCGCCTGGGTGGCTCAGTCGGTTGGTTGTGTCCAACTTCGGCTCAGGTCATGATCTCACAGTCTGTGGGTTCTAGCCCCATGTCGGGCTCTGTGCTGACAGCTCAGAGCCTGGAACCTGCTTTGGATTTTGTGTTTCCTTCTCTATCTGCCCTTTCCCAGCTTGCACACACTCTCTCTCTGTCTCTCTCTCCCTCAAAAATAAATAAACATTAAAAAAGTTTTTAAAAATCTAATATTTATGCCACTGGGGTCCCTTATTGGTGCAGAAAAAAAAATTTTAAATGATGACTTAAATTGTCCCCAATTTGGTGAAAAATATAAATTTACAGATTCAAGAAGTTTAGTGAATTCCAAACAGGGTAAACTCAAAGACAACTTTGAGTGCGGATGCCGATAACCAAATTGCTGAAAACCAACAGAAAGGAAAAACAACCTTGAAAGCAGCCAGAAAAAAGAGAATACTTTAGGGGCACCTGGCTGGCACAGTTGGTTAAGCGTCGGACTCTTGATTTTGGTTCAGGTCACAATCTCACGGTTTGTGAGATCAAGACCCGTCCCATTGGGCTCTTTGCTGAGAATGGAGCCTGCTTGGGATTCTCTCTCTCCCTCTCTTTGCCCCTCTTCCTCTCTCTCTCTCTCTCTCTCTCAAAAATAAATAAATAAACATTTAAAAAGAATCACAATTTAGCAGACCTAAATTTGCATTTCCATAATTATATAAATATACTAATTTTTACATAAATGCACCAATTAAAAGAGAGCAATTGTTGGATTAAAGTTGAAAAAAGAAGCAAGACCCAACTATTTTCTGTTCACAAGGGGCCCACTTTAAATATAATTATGTAGGCAGATTAAAAGAAGGATATAAAAAATATACCATGGAACCACAAATTTAAAAAAAAAAGTTGGGGGGGCACCTGGGTGGCTCAGTCGGTTGGGCATCCGACACTTGATTTCAGCTCAGATCATGATCTCATGGTTTGTGAGATTGAGCCCCAAGTCAGGATCTGTGCTGACAGCATGGGGACTGATAGGGATTCTCTCTCTCTGTCAAAATAAATAAATAAACATACAAAAAATTAAAATTAGGGGCACCTGGGTGGCTCAGCTGAGTAAATGTCTGACTTGGTTTCAGCTCAGGTCATGATCTCACGGTTCGTGGGTTCAAGCCCCACATCGGGCTCTGCACTGGCAGTGTGGGGTCTGCTCGGGGTTCTCTCTCCCTCTCTTTCTGCCCCTTCCCTACGTGTGCTCTCTCTCTCAAAATAAATAAACATTACAAAAATAAATGCAAATAAAAATTCAAAAGTTGGCATGGCTATATTAATAATAGGCAAAGTAGAATTCAAAACAAGAAAAATCACAAGAGATAAAGAAGGACACTGTGTAATGAACAAAGAGTTAGTTCATCAAGCCATGGCAATCCTGAGTGTCTGGGCTTATCAACAAAGCTTCTAAATATATAAGGCAAAAACTGGTAGATCTGAAAAAAGAAAAAGGAAATAAAGTCACAGTTATACTTGTGGATGCCATCACTCCTCATTCAGTAACTGATAAAATAGCAATTTAGCAAAAATATGAAAGACCTGAACAACACTATCAATGAACTTGACCTAACTGACATTTCTAGAGAACGCAACCTAACAGTAGCACAGAACACGTTCTTTTCAAGTACTCGTGGAACATTCACCACGATAGACCCTCTTTGGGGCCTCTTATGTTGAACAAATGTTTGAAAATGTAAATGATGCAAAGTATGTTCTCTGATCATAATGCAATTAAATCAGAAATCAGGAACTGGGAAGGGCACCTGGGTGGCTCAGTTGGTTGGGCGTCCGACTTTGGTTCAGGTCACGATCTTGCGGTTCATGAGATCAGCCCCACGTCAGGCTCTGTGCTGACAACTCGGAGCCTGGAGCCTGTTTCGGATTCTGTGTCTCCCTCTCTCTCTGCCCCTCCCCACTCACACTCTGTCTCTCTCTCTCACCAAAATAAATCAACATTAAAAAAACATTTAAAGGGGCGCCTGGGTGGCTTAGTCGGTTGAGCAGCCGACTTCGGCTCAGGTCATGATCTCGCGGTCCATGAGTTCCAACCCTGTGTCGGGCTCTGTGCTGACAGCTCAGAGCCTGGAGCCTGTTTCAGATTCTGTGTCTCCCTCTCTCTGACCCTCCCCTGTTCATGCTCTGTCTCTCCCTGTCTCAAAAATAAATAAAACGTTAAAAAAATAAAAAAAATAAAAAAAAACATTTAAAGAAGTCAGGAACTGAAAGATACCTGGAGAGAAAAATCCGAATATTTGGAAACTGAACAACACACTTTTTTTTTTATTTTGGTCGTTAATGTTTACTTATTTTTGAGAGAGAGAGAGCCCATGATCAAGGAGGGGCAGAGAGGGAGGGAGACAGAGGATCTGTAGTGGGCTCTGTGCTGACAACAGAGTACACGATGCAGGGCTAGAACCCACGCATGATGAGATCATGACCTGAGCCACAGTCGGTCGCTCAAATGACTGAGACACCCAAGTACCCCTGAACGATGCACTTCTAAATAAACGGTGGGTTAGAGAAGAGGTTTGGAGAGAAGTTAGAAAATGTTTTGAGCCAAATTAAAAAGAAAATACAACGTATCAAATTTGCGCGAGGCTGCTAAAACAGGGCTAAGACTGCATTCTTCTATGAGAAAAGAAGAAAAGTCTCAAATCAATGATACAAGCTTCCACCGTCAGAAACTAGAAGAAGGAAAAGCAAATTAAGCCCAAACCAAGTAGAAAGAAATAAAGAACAGGGGCGCCTGGGTGGCTCAGTCAGTTGGGCATCTGACTTCGGCTCAGGTCATGATCTCACGGTCCTTAAGTTCGAGCCCCGCGTCGGGCTCTGTGCTGACAGCTTGGAGCCTGGAGCCTGCTTCTGACTGTGTCTCCCTCTCTGTGACCCTCCCCCATTCATGCTCTGTCTCTCTCTGTCTCAAAAATAAATAAACATTAAAAAAAAAGAAAAAAAAAAGTCTACAAAAAAAAAAAAGAAAGAAAGAACAGAAATCGATGATACGGGACACAGGAAAACAATGAAACCAAAAGCTTGTTCTTGGAAAGATCAGTATGACTGGTCTCCTTATGAAAAGGGGAAGTTTGGGCACAGAGACGCCATGGACGATAGTAAGAGGCACAGGAAGAAGACCGCCAGCTGTAAGCCAAGGAGGCCTTTCCTCACCGATGTCAGAAGGAAGCAAATCTGCAGGCGTCCTGATTTTGGATTTCTAGCTTCCAGAACCGTGAGACAATATATTTCTTTTGTTGAAGCCACCCAGTCTGTGGCACCTCTTTACGGCAGCCCCAGCCAACTAATACAGCCAATAGATGAATTTACCAGGATCACAGGATATGAGGCCAACATGCAAAAATCAATCGCATTTCTACATAATAGCAGTGACTGTCCATTGGAAACGTTTTAAAGTTGCATCGACAATAGCACCAACAAAAAGGAGTGACACATCAATCTTTTTTTTTTTTTTCAGTTTATTTATTCATTTTGAGACAGAGAGCACAAGCAGGGGAGGGGCAGGGAGCAGAGAGAGAGAGAATCCCAAGCAGACTCCACGCTGTCATATCGGAGCCCAGTGTGGGGCTCAAGCTCACAAACCACGAGATCATGCCCTGAACCAAAATCAAGAGTCTGACACTTGACCGACTGAGCCACCCAGGCGCCCGAGGCACCATTCTAACACCCGGTCTGAGCCCATTTGGGCTGCTATCACAAAATACCACAGACTGAATGGCTTGCACACAACAGAAATTTATTTCTCAGAGTGCTGGAAGTTGGAAGTCCAAGATCAAGGTGCTGGCAGATACCATGTTCGGTGAGAGCTGGCTTCCCTGTTCATGGACAGCCAGCCTCTCATTGCAACCTCACGGCAGAGGGGATGAGGAAGCTCTCTGGGGTCTCTTTGATAAGGGCCCTACTTCCTTTCATGAGAGTTCCACCCTCATGACCTGATCACTTCCCAAAGGCTTCACCTCCAAATGCCATCACATTGGGGATTAGATTTAACATATGAATTTTAAGAGGATACAAGCATTCAGTCCGTTGCCCCACCAGATCCCACTGCATCCCGGTCCTGGAAGTGGGGGGGAGGTGAGGGAACAGGCCCGGTGTGGAGCGCACGCAGGCCACCAAGGCTGGGGGTTTCTGTGTGTCATTTTTGGAAAATAAAAATTGCTGGGAAGAAAATAGATGTAGACGGATGAGGAAGGGCACCTTGCACAATGTCCATATGGCCTCTCCACATGGGCTAAGGTGGCTTTGGCACAGCGTGGCTGCGTTCGAAAATAGTGTCCCAATTCAGTACGTGGCATTTTTATGATCTAGCTTTGCAGGTCACACAGCGTCATTTTCACCATGTTCTATGTTTAAGGCTGTTGCAAAGGTACACCCAGGTTCAAGGAATGGGGACATCGATCCCACCACCTGATGGGAGGAGTGTCAAGGTCACATTGGGGGAAAAAAAAGCATGTGGAATTGGAGCTTTTGTTGGGGCCACAAATAGTGACAAATTTGTTTGTAGACCAAGGCCTAGGTCTGCGGGTGTTGGGCCAGTAAAGCTTTCTCACACGGAAACATGCGAGTGGGAATAAATGAGTCTTGCTCTAGAGAGAAGAGCATTTCAGCAGAGGGGAGAGCAGTGACAAAGGCCCGGCCACAGGCAAGGGCAGAGTGTGTTCCAAGAGTTAAAGGGCAGCATGGGGGGGGGGGGGGGGGGCTCGGGGGGGGAGGAGAGGAGAGGTGATGAAGGAGTTGTGTTGGAGAGCTTGGCAGGGGGACCCGGAATATCAGGCTAAGTAGCTTATCGGGAGGCCAGCGGGTGCTAATGAAGGTTCAAGGAAGCCATGAGGTCCCCACAAATGCCTGCGCCGCCACATCAGGGGGCCATATGGCCATGTCCATGAGCCAGTTGTGTCCCAGGTCTTGGGGTCTGGCCAGGTCCCTCCCCCTGCTCTGTGCACCCCCTTTGGCCTGTGGAGCAGAAAGCCCTGGAAGATTTGGAGCGGTAGCTGTAAACAGTTCCGGGTTAGTGTGGAGCCCCAGAGCAGTATCTGGAGGGATCTGGGCCTACCCCAGGGCCGACTTGACCCGCTGCACCTCCAGGATCCCACCGCCTTACCCCTTTACCAAGTTGGACTGTCTCCTGGTGGTGACGCTGCTGCTCTCCTCTGAGGTGGCGCCCACCCCACCCATAGCCCTATCCATAGCTTGGCCGATACGTCACCGGTGCGGGCGCCTCTGGGAGAATCTCTGCTCAGACCATGGCATTCGCCCCCACACCCATAAACAGAGCTTGAGTCTGACCGATACTGTAAAGATGTGGAAACCGAAGCCATGGGGGGAGGTGGGGGTGGGGCGGGCGGGAGGGGAGGCAGGGAAGAGGGAAGGAAACCAGCAGAGGGTGGAGCTGGGACTAGAATCCTAGACGTGGGCTTCCCGGGTGGCGGGGGGCAGGAGGGTAGCTTCACCGCCCCTGATACTAGCTAGGTTGTCGTTTGTATACATCTGCCCAGGCGAGGGGGTGGTGACGAGGACCCGGGCCCCGGGGTTTCACTGCAGCGAGTTCTGATGAACTGCCACGCCCCTTCTCTAGCTGGTGGCGAGTGGCCGCCCTTCCCGCGGTCGGAGCTCGCCGCGTCGGGGGACCGCCTCCGGCTCCCCTGCCACCGCGGCAGCAGCTGTCAGCGTGCGGCTCCGCCCAGCACCCCTACCGACTGCGTGGCGTGGGCGGGACCTGAGCCGGGGGGTGGTGGCGGGGACGGGGGGCGGGCCGGGAGAGGCTGGAGCTGGCAGGGGGCGGGAGGGGAGTGACAGAGTGGGCGGGACCTTGGGAACAGGTCCACGGAGAAGGCGGGGAGGGGCGGTGCCTTGTGGGCGGGGCTTAAGTGACTGACAGGGAGGGGGCGGGGCTGGGCGCGTGAAGCGGCCAGCAGGACGACAGCGCGGGCAGGGCCAGGGAGTGGAGGCGGTCGCCGTGCGGGGGGCCAGAGAGAACTGAAAGAGCAAGCCTGGGGTCAGGGCAAGGGTCTAGTGTGGCTTGTGACGGCAGGGCCGGAGAGACGGACAGGGCCCGGGCGGCCAGGGGCTGAGTGATAGAGGAGGAGCCTCTCAGGGTAGGGGCGAGGCCAGCGGCCGGGTAAGCCCCGAAGGCCAGCGGGGCTGGGCGGGGCCAGGGATGACTGACAGGACGGGGTCGGGCTGTAGACGGCGCGGGGGACAGCCAGGTGGAGCCCAGCAGGAGGGGGACACAAAGACTGTCCGAGGGGCCGGGGAGGGACGACCGGCAGCCCGAGGCCGGGGAAGGAGGGAGGAGACGCGGGACGTAGGTGGTGTAGTATGAGTGACAGGGCACGTGGCGGGACCCGGAATGAGGACTGCTTGTGGGCGGGGCGAGAGGATTGACGCCTCCGGGACTGGGCTAAGGGGCCATGAGTGACAGCCAGAGGGGTCGGTCTCAAACATCGCCCCCGCAGCTCTGCAAAAAATTCCCCTTCCGCCGAACACCGCTAGCTTCGCTCATTTCGTGTGCAAAGTGGGGGGACCGGTCGCCGTTGCTGCCATCAGCCTGACCCCACCTTCAGCACCGCCCCCTCCTCCGGGAACTTCTGCCCTGGGACGGGAGCTGTGCAGAGTGGTCAGACCCGCCCAAAGGAGGTTTCCTCCACCTTCCAGGCCAACAGTCCTTTCCCGTCCCAGCGAAATCCAGGCAAGGCGTCGTCCCCAAGACCGGAAAAACTGTCATTATCGGTCTTCTCTGTGGCAGCTCTGTTTCGGCGTTTGTTCTGACCTGGCCCTTCGGCCCACAGTTGCCGAAGCGTTTTCTGGATTGGCCCCTGGAGCTGTGGGTCGGCGGATTCGGAAATCACAGACCCTTGCCATTAATTAGCCCGCCTTTCTGCGGCAGAGCGGGATAGGCCTCGCCCCCGATCCTGACCACGCCCCCTCTGTTCACCAGGCCCGCCCAACTGGCCCCCCTTGCTTAGGGCCCCCTAGGTTTTCCGTTTCCAGTCCCCGTTCTAACACTACAGTCCCCGCCCCTAAGAATAAGCTCTACCCACCCTTGCATTGTCCCGCCCCTCTCTCCCTGACACCCACCTCCCTATCTCCCCCGTCCCGCTCCTCCAGTCCCAGATCTCCGCTGGTTCAACAGGCTCCCGGGGCTCCCGAGGGGCTGGGGGCAGGGGGCCCCGACGCTTTGTCCAACACCTTTTCCTACTTTCGTCTTCGGGTCCTTCGCGAAGCCTAGGCCCTCCTCAGTATTCCCTCTGAGCTGGGAGCCCCGAGGTGGGTCCTGTCCGAAGCCTGAATAGTCTGTGGGGGTCCTACCAGCAGGATGCTGGGGACGTGGCTCAGGTCTTTGTATCTTGGCAGAATCTCGGGAGCTCCCTGGATCTGATAAAACGAGTAAGGGCTGCCCCTTTCTGTAGGCTCCCACTGAAGGATCGGAGCGGCGGGGCCAGGGGGAAAGGGGCAGATTCCGCTCATCTCCCTTTCCTGCAGTTTCTGCAACCCCACCCTGCATTCCCGTGTAGGGTCCATCGCAGTAACTAGCCTGTAAAGCCCCATCAGAGCCCCTCCCCTCCAGTGCCCTCCAAGGTTCCCAGGGAAGACTCCTGCTCGTTGGCCCCGGGGGCCCCTGGGTGACCTACCTTATGGGGGAGCCCGACTATTTCCAGGTTCGGGGCCATCACCCCACAGGCGGTTGTGCTGCCTTATACCAGTCTTGGGCCACCGGAAGCCTGCCTCCATTTACTCATCCCAAGCCGGTTTCTCCTACAGATGTTCCTCATCACGGCATCGCCCCACATCTGGTGCCTAGAGTTCAGACAGAAGCTGGGGTGGGGCAGAACATTCCCCAAATGCCTTTCCTTGTAAAGTCCTGTGAGGGATGGGGAAACTGAGGCCCACAAATGGCACAGCTTGGCTACCAGCACGGCAGCAGCAAAGCCTACACACCAGCCATTCTCTCCAGCGCAGCAGGCATCTGCCTGCCCCTGGAAAGTTCTGACAGAACTTAAGGCATGCTCTCCCCAGGTTGCCTGAAGGAGGGTGTTCCCTGATCCTTTGTCCGTAGGGCTACTCTTCAGGACACCCTGGTCAGCATCGAAGAGGTAAGGTGGTCCTCTTAGGGGTCGCTCAAACCTAGAATTCCCTTGGTCATGGGGAAGAGGGTGGGACAGCTCCCAGGAGTAACCAGGGCTAATCCTGGGAGCTGAGGGTTTCCTCTCATGGAGATCCAGGAGAGTCCCACACTGCCTTCTCACAGCTTTGTGTCTGTTGCTGCTGAAGTTCAGAATGGAAAGGTGCATCCTGCCCACCCGAGGGTCTCTCTAGCAGCTTCCCTGAGTCTCTGCCCCTCTAGGTTCATCTACCCCCTGGGGATTAAGCCCCTCCCTCCAGACACTGGCTAGAGCAGGTCCCTGTGGCCTCACTGGCTAGAGGAACCCTGATGGATTGGTTGGCACTGGACACATTTCATAGGCCCAGAGCCGAGAGACATAGAAAGCTCTGATCCCAGGCCACAGAAGGGATCCCCAGCTTTCATTCATCAGTCCACCATTAGTATTCTAACAATCCCACGCCACGTTTCCTAAACTCATGCTCCACTCCATTTAACAATATCACTCCCCTACTTACCTCTGGTGGCTTCCCATCTTTAAAATAAAAATAAGATCCATAGCATGGCCTCTGAGGCCCTACTTGGGAGTCTAGCCCCTCTCCAACTCTCCCCTCTACCTGTCACACTCTGGCCAAGATGGCCTCTCTCTGTTCTTTGAATACACCTGTGTTTTTCTGCCTCTGGGCCTTTGCACAGGCCTTTCTGCTTGGAACTGGATTGTGGCCAGGGACTGTTTTTGGACTTGTTTGGCTCTATATCCCCAAGCATTTACCTTGGGGACACTCAATAAATGCCAGCTGTAATAGATCTTCATAAATAATTCTTTTTTCCCCTAAATGCTTATTTATTTATTTTTGAGAGAGAGAGAGAGAGAGAGAGAGAGAGAGAGAGACAGGGTGGGCAGGGGAGGGGCAGAGAGAGAGAGGGAGACACAGAATCTGAAGCAGGCCCAGAGCTGTCAGGGCAGAGCCCAATCTGGAACTAGAACTCAACAACCCGTGAGATCATGACCTGAGCCAAAGTTGGATGCTTGATCAACTGAGCCACCCAGGATCCCCCTTAATAAATAATTCTTGAGTAAATGTGCCTGATGCTTTTCTGTTGACTTATCTAACCTTTACAACAGCCATGTCAGGTAGGTACTATCATTAGCTCCCTTTTCTAGAACATAAGACAGGAACTCAGAGGTTCATCCTAGGAGGCCTAAGAGGTTAGGCCACTTGTTAAGGGCCACACAGCTAAGATTTGAACACCAGAGGGAGGCTTTTATTCACCCCCACAGGGTATCTGGCGGCATGGGAGCAGGGTGGCAGGTATACCACAGACCAGCTCCCAGATTCTAGATGTTTGTGGGCTTGCTGGAGCAGGAAGCATTGAGCCTGGGCTGGAAAGTTGGCAAGACTGGGTCTCGGCAAAGTCACTAAGAGAGCATTCCAAGTGCAAAGAACCGGCAATGAGCAAAGGTGCGGAGGGAGGGTGATTCAGCTCCTGGGACTACCAGAGTCAGAGGGCTGGGCCGGCCCAGGACACCCCGCCAGCTGGGTCCTGGGCGCTGTCAGCTGTGGGTCTCCAGAGGCAGGACCCCCGCGGGCGGGGAAATTGAGGCGGGGACTCACTCCGCGGCCCCCCCTCCCTGGGCTGGGGGGGCCGGGTGTCTCCAGGGACGCGGGCTGGGCGCTCCCACGCCCCGCTGAGGCAGGACGTTCCCACGCAGGGGTTGGCCTTGGGAAAGGCTGTAGGGCGGGCCTGGGGGCGGGCGCCCGCGCTCTGGTCCCTCTGCCGCCCATTCTCCGTTACTTGTTGGGCTGACCTAGCTCGCTGCGCTGAGCAGGGAGGTGAGTGAGTGGGTGGGAGAGCCTGGCTGCCCAAGGCTGGCGGGTGAGGGATGCGGCCGCTTGGACCCCTGCTTTCGCCACCGGTGAGGATCCGTGTGGTCCCTGCCATCGAGTAGGGTCAGGAGCGGGGGATGGTTGGGGGGGGGGGCGGGTCCTGGCAGCTGAGAGTTGAGGACTCCTTGGGAATTACCCTCTCTCCGAATGTGGGGCGCCATCTCTTTCCCCAAATGTAGATGACTCCTTCCCTCTCTTCAAATGTGGGGCTCCCCACTTACAGACAGGAGCCCTTCCTTCCCAGATGTGGGGGCCCCCTCTCACCACACATGGTACACCCCCTCCTTCTCTCTGTTGGGTGCCCCTCTCTCTCCCCAGATGCGGGAAGCGGGGGAGGGGAGTGTGCTTTTTCTTTCCAGAAGTGAAATACCCCCTTCCTCTCCCCAAAACGTGTGCTCCTCTTCCTCCCTCTGACCCACTTTGGTCCTTGTCCTCCTCTAAAGCCCCTCCCCACCCCCATGGGAGCCAGACTCTGAGACTTCCCTGGGGGGTGGGGGCTTGGGCTCAGCCTGTCCCCTTCCCCCACCAGATCCACCGCAGAGCAGGCTTTGTGAGCACGTAGGCAGCCAATTAGGGAGGAAGGGGTGGGGGCCAGACCTTCTGTGCAGAGACCTTGGCAGATGGCCCTGTGAGGAAGAGAGGTAGCCCCAGGCCCTGCTCCCTCCCTACCTGGACTCCCACCCAGTTTCCTCAGGGAGGGAGAGCAAACAGCCCAGGGAGGTTTCCCAACTTGGCCTGGCTGAGCTGGAGCTGGGACCAGAACCCTGGCCCACAGCGCCAAACCGCTGGGACCCTGCCTCCGGGAGTTAGGCCTCCTCCCACTTCTCAGATGGTTCACTGAGGTCTCCCGAGGGGGGCTCCAAATGTCTAGGACCCCCATCTCCCCCCACCAGGATCGCAGACAAAAGTGGAAGGGTCAGGGGCATGAGGGTGACCTTGAAATCCACAGACGGGCCCCACCACCACCTGTGAAAAAGGGTTTCTGTATCTGGGCCCTGAGGGCAGGGGCAGAGGGCAATGTGGGGCAGGACTCACACACACACACACACACACACACACACACAGATGTTCTTCAGAGCTGTCTGGAGCTTGGTGCTAAGGAAAGGAGGACCCAGGATGCGGCAGATACACAGCCCGGGAAGCGCTGGTAAGACCCGCACACCCCACCCCTGTCCAACTCCAAGGCTAAGGGTGGGCTCCTGCTTGTCAGCTGCCCTGGGCCTGCCCTAGACTGTTTTCCACAATCCCACCCCTTGGGCCTGGGCCACATGCCTCCAGGATCTGGAGCTCACATTTGACAGGGTCCCCTTCCACCCCAAGCTTCCTCGGGGCCTGACCCCCACACCCTGGGCTCCTAGGGCCTTTGTGTCCTGAGGTGGAGTGTGCTGATGGGACCTTGGACCTCCTTTCCAGACCCTATTCAGAAAAAAGAGGCCTAAAGCAGGAGAGACTTCAGCCACATAGCAGAAGGGCCTTCTTGACCCTCCGGAGAATAACGGATAACGTTCACTGAGCCCTTACTATGTGCCCCAAGCTGTGATCAACATTTCACACAGACTAAAACACTCAGTCTTCATAGCAACCGTGTGAGGTGGATGCTGGGCTGTTATCTCCATTTTTCAGATGAACAAACTGAGGCCCGGAGGCCTAGGTGTTAAAAGAGCCCAAAGCAGTTCCAGCACTGTCCTGGCAAGGTGGTACCAATGCCCTCCATGTGGGCACCTCTGGTGACAATAAACAGAAGCTTGATGGAGACCCTCCTGGTGCCCAGCCTTGCTCTGGACACCCTGGACACCCACACGGAGCCCTTGATGCTTAGCCACCAGGGAAAGCTTCTAGGAAGGAAGCCAGTCATAAAACGGCCCTCTAGCAGTGGAATTGACCTAGCGTCCGCTGCTAGGCGCGGCGCTAACCCTTTCAAGTATATTATCTTGAGGCTGCCCACGACAGCGTGCGGCGGGAGCTTACTGTCCCCGCTTTCCAGATGAGGACACTGAAGCACAGTGAGGTCAAGGGGCTCGCTGGAGCTGGGGTGGGTGGAGTAGGAGTTCAAACGCAGCTGACTGCAAAGCCGTGCCCTTGACCGGTGGTCAAAGGCACGCGGCTGGCGCTTTACAGTTTGCAGAGCAGGTGTACATCCGCCACGTCAGGCTCATCTCCCTCAGCCTTCGTCCCACCGTTGCCTTTGCCTGCCATGCCCTCCTCACCTCACCTCTTCCCAGAGAGCACAAGGTTTGAACCCAGAGGGGCTGCCTTGCTCCTTTTCGCTCTGTGAGTTACAGCAAGTCACTTAGCTGTTCAGTTTCTCTGTCTGTAAAGTAGACAGATAACAGTCTCGCCTGGCTCAGAGTGACGCGGAGTAAATGAGTCAATTCACCTGAAGGCCTTAGAGTGGCTCCTGGCACACAGTAAGTGCTCAATAAATGCAGCCCTCTTTTTTTTTTTTTAAATGTTTATTTATTTTTGAGAGAGAGGGAGAGCAAGCAGGGGAGGGGCAGAGAGGGGGCAGGGGTGGAAACAGAGGAGCCGAAGCCGGCTCCGTGGCGACCGCAGAAAGCCCGATGCGGGGCTCGAACTGGCGAGCCATGAGACCATGACCTGAGCCGAAGTGGGATGCTTAACCAACTGAGCCACCCAGACGCCCCGGTGCAGCCCTCTTTTTTAATATTATGGTTAGAGCTGGGATGTCCCAGGTGCAGCCTGAATGTAGCTCTTCTGTTGTACCTGCAGCCCACAGCAAGGAGAAGATGCCCCCCTACACTAACTACCATGCCCAGCGCTCCTACCCCATGCCCGATGAGCCCTTCTGCACAGAGCTCAACGCTGAGCAGCGGGCCCTGAAGGAGAAAGAGAAGGGCAGCTGGACCCAGCTGACCCATGACGAGAAGGTGGCCTGTAGGTATCGGGGGGGGGGGGGGGGGGGGGGGGGGGGGGGGGGGGGGGGGTTGACTTTGAAAAGAAGGGCCCCCACTCAAGACAGCCAGAAACCCCTGAACGCCTGAACTCATACCTGAGGGGTGAAGTTTATCCCTTTGTTCATCTATTCTCTTATTCATTCAACTATTTGTGCACAGTCAGATGCGAGGTGATGCTGGGGATACAGGAGTGAATCACCCAGATGGTTCCTGCCCTCAGGGTGCTCTCAGGCCAGTGGGGGAACTGACACAAACCCAGATAACCGTAATATGAATTTTGCAGCTAGGGCGAGGTGTGTCCAGGGGGTTGTGAGGACCGGAAGGAGAGAGACATGGAATCCTGGCGGGCCTTTCAGAGGAGGGCACATTCTGGCTGGCCTTGAATGATAAGGACGAGGGTGCTGCCTGGGAGTGGGAGTAGCATGGAGAGGGATGTAGGAGCAGGAAAGTGTGGGCATCGCTGAGTGGTGTGGGGGGAAGGAGCAGAGAGGCAGGTGGGTGGGAGAGCAGGGGCCTGACCCCGGGAAACAGGAGGGATGTGCGATCCCAAGTCCTGCCCACCAGAGGTGCCCCCGAAGGACTCCTATTTGGAGCCTGCTTCTGGCCATGCTTTGCATACGGTCGATGTTCAATAAGAATCTGCTGAATGGACAACACCTGCTTCAGGGACGGGGAGGCTGGGAATCCCTGAGGCCAAGACTTGGTCCAGGGTCCTCAGAATCCATGCGCCCGAGACCCCTACCTCCTCACCCCTCATCTGCCTCCAGTGTACCGGCTCCAGTTCCATGAGACCTTCGCGGAGATGAACCGTCGCTCCAATGAGTGGAAGACAGTGATGGGCTGTGTCTTCTTCTTTTTTGGATTCACAGCTCTGATGATTTGGTGGCAGCGGATCTATGGTGAGTGGCAACAACCCCCCCTCGCTACCGCCCGGGGCCGCGCCCTTGTGGTCAGAGCCACCAGCCACGCTCTTATAAGGCAACTCGTCTGAAGAGTTTTGAAAAGTCCCCCAAAGAGGTGTAGGGTGAAGGGCAGAGCACAGCTGCCTCGGTTGGGACGTAGGGGCTCTGCCTCTCTGGACCTCAATTCCCTTGCCTGTAAAATGAAAATAACAGTGCCCACATCACAGGGTTTGTGAGGATTTAATGAGAGAGCCGAAAGCCAGCGTCTGGCACATAATCATGAATGGTAATGTTACTGATTGCTGTTATTAGCCATGGATTTTTCTGTAACAAAGAGTCACCAACATACAAGAGCTTAAACAAGATACAGGTTTTGTTCCTCTCTCACAAAAAAGGCTTGGGGGAGTATCGAGACTGCAGTGTCAGGCTCCTTCTGTCATACTGCTCTGCCATCCTTAACGTGAAGCTTTCTTCTTGATAAGGTGGCTGCCCCAGCTCCAGCCATTAATGCCTACATTCCACCCAAGAAGAGAGAAGAGAGACCTCTTTAAGGTCCAGAAGTTGCGCACGCCACTTCTGCTCACCACCCGTTGGCTAGAAGCGATCACATGACTGGGTCTAGCCACAAGGGAAGCTGGGAAGTGTAGTTTTCAGCGAGGCCGTCACATGCCCAGCTGTCTATTACTACTGAAGAGTGATTCTCAGAGTGTGAGACCCTGGACCAACACCATCACTTGGGAACTTTTAGAAATGCACATTCTCAGCCCCAGTCTGGATCTACCAAGTCAGACACTTTGAGGGTGGAGCCCAGCAATCTGTGTTTTAACAAGCCCCCCAGAGTGATTCTGCTGCCCACTCAGGTTGGAGAGGCACTACTCTGGAAGAAGGGAGGGGATGTTGGGGAAGAGCTGGCAGTCTCTGTGCCAGCTGACCTCACCTCTGATGGCCTCACCTTCTTTCTTCTTCTGCGAGAGTGTGATGTGAATTCCCGCTTTGCTTGAGGATGAAATGAGAGAGCCTTTGGGAAAAAATTTATCCTAGCCCAGTGTTTGGGGCTAAGAGGTGCCCATAAAGATATTTTCCTTCTTTACCACACACTGGGGGGTAGAAAGTACCAGTGACTCAGGCAGGCCGGGTCAGCCTCAGGGACAAATGGACCAGGAAGTAAGGTATGAGCTGTGTAGGGAGCTCTGCCCCCAGACCTTCCCTGATGCACACCTCGAGGCATCTAAAATGCCTTTGTCCCCCCACCCGTGCCTTCCCCGCAGTGTTCCCTAAGAAGCCCGTCACCCTGACGGATGAGTGGAAGGCCCAGCAGCTCCAGCGCATCCTGGACATGAAGGGCAACCCCGTGCAAGGGCTGGCCTCCCGGTGGGACTATGAGAAGAAGGAGTGGAAGAAGTGACATGGCATCCTGGCTGCTGTCCCTGCAGCTCCACCCTGGCCCAGAGCCTGTGGACGGCCCTTTCCTCCTCTTAATCCCAATAAAGCTGGCCTGTTCTCTTCTGCCTTCAATCTCCACCTCTTTACTTGCCACAAACCCTTCATTACATCTAAAATCAAGCAGTGTAGTGAGGGAAGGACAGGAATAAGCCACCTCTGGGGGCCCAGAGCCCAGGTAGTCAGGGAGGGCTTCATGGAAGAGTAGGGACTAGGGCTGAGTCTTAACAGGTATGTGGCATTAGGAAAGGGAGGAAGGGGAAGGGAAGGTTTTCCAGGTGGAGGGAGTGGCTTGAGCAAAGGCAAATACACTCCTTTATTCAGTCAATTAACAAATATTTATTGAGCACCTACTGTGTGCCAGGTATTAACCCAGGCCATGGGGGCCCAACAGTGCATAAGACGAAGTCTCTGGCCGCATAGTGGCAGCATTGGGAGACACAAAAATGAATGTGTAAGTATAACATACAGTATGTTACGCAGAAATGAAGAAACAAAGTAGGGTAAAGGGACAGAGTTAAAAGGAGACTGGAGGTGGTAGGTGGAGGCCTTTTAGAGGAGGTGGCATCTGAGAAGAGGTCTGAATGACATGAGGGAACAAACCTTGTATCAAAGGCAGAAAAGCAGGGCGCTTGACTGGCTCAGTCAGTGGAGCGTGCGACTCTTGATCTCGGGGTTATGAGTTCGAGCCCCACATTGGGTGTAGAGATCACTTAAAATCTTGAAAAAAAATTTTTTAATGTTTGTTTATTTCTGAGAGAGAGAGAGAGAGAGAGAGAGAGAGCGTGAGTGGGGGAGGGGCAGAGAGGGGGAGACGCAGAATCCGAAGCAGGCTCCAGGCTCTGAGCTGTCAGCACAGAGCCCGACACGGGGCTCGAACCCACGAACTGTGAGATCGTGACCTGAGCCGAAGCTGGACGCTTAACCAACTGAGCCGCCCAAACGCCCCCAAAATAAAATCTTTAAAAAAAAAAATAAAAAGACAGAAGAGCAAGGGCAAAGACTCCGAGGTGGGATTCTGGTCCGTGTGGGGGACCTCACAGAGGCCACAGGGGCTATAGCCGAATGACTTAGAGAATAGCAGGAAGGTGTGTGCTGGGGAACAGGGTTGGGCTTGGGGCAGAGAGCGGATTATACGGGGCCTCACGGGGTTTTAGTCTTATTTACTTATTTATTTATTTCTCCGTGCCCAGCGTGGGGCTTGAACTCACGACCCTGAGATCAAGTCATGTGCTCTACTGACTTGCCTGGGGGAAGCCAGCCAGGCGCCCCCGTGGGGTTTTATTCTAAGCGTGAAGACCTCCGAGAAGCAAATGCCAAGAAGGAATTAAACGTGGAGAGTTAAGGGGCTGATGTCTGTGAAGGATAGAGAAGAGAGGGAGCGGGAGCAGGTGTCGAGAACCCTCAGACAGCGGCGCGGTGGTGCAGGTCTGAGCTCTGTGGGAGGAGGGGAGGGAGGAAGGAGGGCAGGGGAGGGAGGGCCTCAGACTCGACTGTGCTGTCTCCATCTGAGTCGGAAACCACACGGGAACGTAAACGGTGCTGTTTAATAGGAAGTCGTCAGCATAAGCAAGCAAGCGACTCTACAAAGACGTAAAGAGAGCAGTGACCGCTATCCTACGGAGAGCACCCAGGGAGGGTTGAACTTGGAAGTGGAGTGCCTTCCCCAAGCTGGGGTTTAGACCTCATTGGAGCAGGTGTGGTTGAAGCCCAGGGCAGCGCAAGGAACTTTGCTGGGTCACCCGGACCAGAGCTGGTCCGTAGTCAGCAGGCGGGCAAAAAGCAACCCTCAGAGGCCCGAGGGAGTCGAGGCTGGTGGGCAGGTGGGATTGGGGCACCTTTGCAGATGTGAGGCTTGGAGCGTGTGGTATCTGCATTAGGAGCGTTGCAAGAAGATGGTCCTCAGGCCCGAGGGCTGCAAGGTGCTGAGAGACTGTGAACACTGAGCTCATGGCTGTGGCAGATCATCGCCGGGCATCCTCACACACTGCTGACTAATCACACGGCTGTGCACGTGCACACACACACACACACACACATCCCAGAACCAGAAAGAGAAGCCTTTCCTCCTGAAACGTCCCCTCCAGCACCCTCTCCTGGCAAAAAGCTTAGCGTCTCACTGTAAAGAAGGAAATGCCGAGTCCAGATCATTATGGCAGAGCAGGTACTGGAGGGTGAATTTGGAGCCGAGAAGCGAGAGGTCGATAGCCGCGCAGCATCTTTGTGAAAGTCTCGGCCAGGCCAGTGGGGAGCCCCAGAGCAAAAAATCTCCATTAGGGGAGTCCTGTGTTGGCCGAAAGGGACTCCTCCCTAATAACACCCTTGTGCTCCGTCCTCAGCAGGGAGCAGCCCTGGGGGACAGTAGCCTCAGCGCGCGAGCACTGCAGCACTTCTGAAAGAGCAGTGGCAGGAAGTGATCATACCACCCACCTTACAGCAGGTTCTCTCAGAGAGAGACCCGAACAGCACATCTCCATGGACACCCTCGATGCCACTGGAGGCATTTAACAGGGCAGTCAGGACAACAATATTTATTCAATCACCAAATGGTTATTTGCATCCACTGTGTACCAGGGGGGTACAGAGCGAATGAGACCTCATTCAAGTGTCAGGAATTCCGGGTCCTTATGAATCTGACATGCTGCAATGGGGAGACAGACATTAGCCAGACGGCCACTTTAATAAGTTATAGTGCAAATGAATGCTAAGAAGAGGCGGTACCTGGTTGAACTGACCAACAGAGGGAAACTGCACTCATCTAGAGAAGTCGGAGACGGCTTCCCTGAGGAAGTGTCCTCAGACTTGAGATATGGAAGGTGACTCATAACTAGGTAACAGAGGTGGTAGAACAGCATTCTGGGCAGAGAAAAGCATGTGCAAAGGCCCTGTGGTAGTGAGGACCACGGCATGATAGAGGAAATAAAGGAAGCCCGTTGGGCTATCACACAGAAGAGAAGGAAGATCTGGACTAGGATGGGTGGGGGAGTAGGAGACTCACACAAGGCTTTGTAGGCCCTGCTGCCCCTACCGAAGAGACACATGTGGGGGAAAGCAGAGAAAGATGGAGCTGGGAGAGTGTGTTGGGGCCAGAGTATGGGGAGTCTTGCACATCGATTTGGTTTTTATCTGAAAGGCAACTGCCTGGTCCTGAGCTCTGTGTGGTATGAGACCCATTGTATTAGCCACTGCCTTAGCATGAGAGATGCTAGGGACCCAGAGACAGAGCCGACAGGAGCCCTGCCCTCCAGATCCCCCAGCCAGCTGGCAGGACTGATATGGACACAGCCAGCTGGAGGCTCCTGGGGTATTAGCTACAGAAATGGTCAGCAGTACATTTTGACCCCATTGTTCTGACCCAGCCCCTCGGCCAAGGCAAACAAATCAGATGTTAAACTCGTCAGTTTTTTCACCTACAGTAATGCTGTGCGACAACCCCCAAAACTTGGTGACTCACAACGTTGAGCATTTATTTCTACTTTCATGGGCTTGTGGGTTGGCTGAGGCTCTGCCGGGATCAGCCAGGTTTAGTTCCGGACTGCGGGTTAGTACTTTGGTTTTCTGGGGCGTCTTTTAGGTTCCTGGACCCACTAAACAATTCCCTGGACGCCAGGTGGGTGTATGAAAATTCAACTCAATTCGGACACTGTGTACTTGGAAATAGCGTCAGCTTCCACAGGTTAAGGGTTCGGTCCTGCGAGACTGCTCCGCCCCCTACTTTAAGACCCCCCCCCCCCCCCCAAGGCCAAGCCCAGGTTGTTATCTGCACTTTTGACGGACTGGCTATAAGTCAGAGGATCCCACGACCCCCTCCTTGAGTTTGATTAATTTACCAGCACACCTCACGGAACTCGGGAAACCCACTTACTGGATTACCAGTTTCTTATAAAAGGACATAACTCAGGAAGAGCCAGATGGAAGAGAGCATGGGGAAAGGCATGGAGCTGCCATGTCCTGTCCGGGCATTGCTGTCATCACATCTCCACGTGCTCACCAGCCCAGCAGCTCTCCGAACCCTGTCCTTTTGGGGGTTTATGGAGGCTTCATTACATAGCCATGATCGACGAAATCATTGGCCATTGGGGATCGATTCAACCTCCAGGGGGGCCCCCTCTCCCTCCCCAGGAGTGGGATGGGGTTGGGGGCGGGGTGTGTGGGAACTGAAAGTCCAACCCTCTAATCATGTGGTTTGTTCTCTGGGCAACCCGTCCCAAGATGGGGTCCAAAAAAAAAAAAAAATCACATCATTGACATAACAAAGAGACACCTTTGTGGCTCTCACCACTTCAGGAAATTCCAAGGGTTTCAGAAGCTCTGTGCCAGGAGCCAAATAGGTAGATTTCTTAGTATAGATCACAACATCACAGGCTGCCGTGACAAAATACCACGGACTGAGTGGCTTAAACAACAGAAAACTGTATTTTCTCACAGTTCCGGAGGCTCCAAGTCCAAGATGTTGGCAGGATTGGTCTCTCCTGTTGCGTCTCTCTTTGGCTTGCAAAGCCACCTTCCTGCTACGTCCTCACATGTTCTTTCCTTTCTGCATGCACGTCCCTGGTGTCTCTTTGTATGTCCAGATTTCCTCTGCTTACAGACACGCCCGTCAGATTGGGTTAAGGCCTTTCCTAATGACCTCATTTTAACTTCGTTACCTCTTTAAAATTCCTATCTCCAAATACCCTCACATTCTGAAGTTAAGGCTTCAACATAACGAATTCAGAGGAGACGTGACTCAACCCACAAGAGTTGGGTTCAAAGTGATTCCATGTGTCTCCTTGTTCTGGGAGCTGCGGGCACTGAGGGCATTTTTGTCTCTTGGCAGAAGTCAGAGACTGCCGAGGGGGCAGGGGGATGGTTAGGGACACGTGATGCTCTTAAAGCCCAGGCTGCAAAGAATCAGCACCACCTTCCACTGGTCCAAGAAGTCCTCTGGTGTTCCGGTTACCGTTGCTACCTTCCAAACCACCCCAAAACGTAGTGGCACAAAGCAGCCATTTTATCCTGCTCGCCAATTCTGTGGGTCAGCAATTCAGGCAGGGCACAGCGGTTACTGTTTGCCTCTGTTCTAGAATGTTTGAGGTCTCGGCTGGGAACACTCCAGAGGCAGTGGCCAGAATGTTCTGGAGGTGTTTTCACTCTGGTGGTTGACGCTGGCTGTCAGCTGGCCGAGCCGGCCTGCTCTGTCAACCGGACATCCTTCTTTTGTGGCATGCCCGGGTGGTCTCTCTGTGTGGGCTAGTTTGGGCTCCCTCAGAGCCTGGTGGGCGGATCCCAAGAGAGCACTCCAAGAGAACAAGAACAAAGGGTATTGCACTCTCGATGATCTAGCCTCTGAAGACACATAGCATCACTTCTGCCGAACCCTGTTGGTCAAGGCACTCACAAAGCTCCACCCGCGTTCAAGAGGGAGCGGACAGGGGCGCCTGGGTGGCTCGGTCGGTTAAGCGTCCGACTTCGGCTCAGGTCATGATCTCACGGTCTGTGGGTTCGAGCCCCGAGTCGGGCTCTGTGCTGACAGCTCAGAGCCTGGAGCCTGTTTCAGATTCTGTGTCTCCCTCTCTCTGTGACCCTCCCCCGTTCATGCTCTCTGTCTCAAAAATAAATAAACGTTAAAAAAAAATTAAAAAAAAAAAAAAAAAGAGGGAGCGGACATAGACTTCCCTACCCGATGGTCACAGTGTAAGATGTAAGATGCACGTGAGATGGGAAATATGGTTGTGGCCACCTTTGGACAATATAGTCTGCCACCCACAGCCAAGCCCAACATCGACGGGCAGAGAAATAGCCTCCGTCGGAGTACACGTGGCGAGCGTGGGGTGGAGGGAAACTGTGAGCAAATACCACCCCCTCTCACAGATGGGGAGAAGTAACCAACACACAGTCATGTTGATAAAAGCTAAAACTGACCCACAGTAACTTGGATGTCGACAAAACTTCAAACGGTAACATTTTGACATTTAGATAGTCAAATTTAGACCTGAGAATTCGGGCGAGGGGCGCCTGGGTGGCTCAGTGGGCTGAGCGTCCAACTTCGGCTCAGGTCATGATCTCATGGTTCGTGGGTTCAAGCCCTGCATTGGGCTCTGTGCTGACGGCTCAGAGCTTGGAGCCTGCTTTGGATTCTGTGTCTCCCTCTCTCTCTCTCTCTGCCCCTCCCCTGCTCAGCTCTGTCTTTCTCTGTCTCTCAAATAATAAAATAAAACATTAAAAAAAAATTTTTTTTTAAATCGGACCAAATAGAAATAATGGATACTAGCAGACAATGCATAATGGCAGAAAACCCTTGAAATCAGATGTGGATGGGGCGCCTGAGTGGCTCAGTTGGTTAAGCATCCGACTTCAGCTCAGGTCATGATCTCATGATGCATGAGTTCGAGCCCCACATCAGGCTCTGTTCTGACAGCTCAGAGCTTGGAGCCTGCTTTGGATTCTGTGTGTGTCTCTCTCTCTGCCCCAGCCCCACTTGTGCTCTGTCTCTCTTTGTCTCTCAAAAATGAACAAATGTTAAAAAAAATTAAAAAAGAAAAAAAAAAGGAATGAAATGTGGGTAAAAATGACTGAGGGGAGAATCACATCTTGTTGGCAGCATTTACTCCACAAGGTCAAGTTGATTGCAATGAAAAAAATAATTTTGTAAAATTAAATTTAAAATGGCAAACATTGGAAAGAATTTGACTTTGGTCATAAAATAACTGATTGAGGAATAAAATTGACTTCAGGCAGCTTGCTAAAAAAACCTTTTTTTAAAAAAAAAAAAAAGCCCTTTCTTGATGTATTAGAATTAGTGTAATTCTGATAAAAATATTTGGAGTCAAAACTCATAGTCAAAATAGTCTTGGGATAAACACAACCATGAGGTCAAAATGTCCTGTAATAGTAAAATTATCAGTAAAAACAAAGAAAGAGAGAGAGACTGCAAAGACAGATAAGAAACTAACAAGTATTTATCTGTATGAGACACAGAGGGCTGATTTCCTTAATATGTTAAAAAAAAAAACACCTGGGGGAGGCCTGGGGGGCTCAGTCAGTTAAATGTCATACTCTTGACTTCGGCTCAGGACATCATCTCACGGTTTGTGAGTTCAAGCCCCGAGTCGGGCTCCACACTGTCAGTGCAGATTCTCTGTCTGTCTCTCTCAAAATAAATAAGTAAATGTAAAAAAAACACAAAAAACAAACCTGGGGTGCTGGGGTGGCTAAGTTGGTTGATCTCAGCTCAGGTCTTGATCTCAGGATTGTGAGTTCAAGACCCATATTGGGTGTGGAGCCTACTTAAAAAAAAAAAAGGCACCTGGATGGCTCAGTCAGTTGAGCATCCGACTCTTGATTTTGGCCCAGGTCAAGATCCCAAGGGCATGGGATTGAGCCCTGCTCTGGGCTTTGCAGTGAGTGTGGATTCTGCTTAAGATTCACTCTCTCTCTCAAATTAAAAAAATATTGGGGCACCTCAGTTGAGCATCCGACTTCAGCTCAGATCATGATCTTGCCATTCCCGAGTTTGGGCCCCACATCAGGCTCTGTGCTGACAGGTCAGAGCCTGGAGCCTGTTTTGGATTCTGTGTCTCCCTCTGTCTCTCTCTCTCTCTGTCCCTCCCCCGCTCATGCTCTCTCTCTCTCAAAAACAAACACTGGGGCGCCTGGGTGGCTCAGTCGGTGGAGCGTCCGACTTCGGCTCAGGTCATGATCTCACGGTTTGTGAGTTCGAGCCCCGTGTCGGGCTCTGTGCTGACGGCTTGGAGCCTGGAGCCCGCTTCAGATTCTGTGTCTCCCTCTCTTCTGCCCCTCCCCCACTTGCACTCTGTCTCTCTGTCTCAAAAATAAAATAAACATTCAAATAAATAAATATAAAAAAATAAAATAAGTTTATTGATACTTGTTTTGTGCTTGAACACACAGCCTACCCTGAAGCACATTTTCATGTGTATGGAAGAATGTGTATTCTGCTGTTGTTGGGTGGGGTGTTCTATAGATGTCTGGTAGGGCTGGTTGGTTTCTAGTGATGCTTACATTGTCGATTTCTTCTCATTTCCTTTTGTGTATATTTTTAAAATATTCTCTTCACCGTCACCATGGGGATTCCAATTAACATAGGAAATTCAGAACAATCTCGCACTGATACCCATTTAATTTGAGTAACATATAAAAACCGCTCCATGCTCCCCCTTTCCGTTATTCTAATTATTCTATCATTCTAATATTTTTCTATTATTTTGTCACAAATTGTATCTTTATACATTGTGTGCCCATTAACATAGAGTTCTAAGTTTTTAGGCATTTGTATGTTATTTTTTAAATATTTATTTATTTAAGTAATCTCTATACCCAGCATGGGGTTTGAACTCACAGCCCTGAGATCAAGAGTTATCTGCTCCTCCTACTGAGCCAGCCAGATGCCCCCCCCTTTTTTTTTTTATCCATTTGTGTTTCTTGTTTTTAAAATACACACTTTTTAAAATAATTTTTTAAAAGTTTATTTATTTAGAGAGAGAGGGGCGGGGGGAGGGGCAGAGAGAGACAATCCCAAGCAGGCTCCGAACTGCCAGCACAAAGCCTGACGTGGGGTTTGAACTTGCGAACCATGAGATCATGACCTGAGCTGAAATCAAGACTTGGACGCTTACCTGACTGAGGCACCCAGGCACCCTTATCCCTTTGCATTTTAAATCATGTAGGAGACAAAGAAAGTTATAACCGCAAAATATAATAATGCTTCTTTTATATCTATGTAGTTACCTTTATCAGAGTTCTTTATTTCTGTATATGTCTTCAAATTTCACTGATTTGTACTCTTTATCATTTCCTTCCTCCTTCTTGCTTTGAGTTTACTTTGCTCTTTTTCTAGTTTCTTGAGGTGGGAGCTTAGATTGTTGAATGGAGACTTTTTCTCTGTTCTTTAAAAAAAAATTTTTTTAATGTTTATTTATTTTTGACAGAGAGACAGAGCATGAGCGGGCGGGGGCGGGGGGGATTGTGGCACAGAGAGAGAGGGAGACACAGAATGTGAAGCAGGCTCCAGGCTCTGAGCTGTCAGCACAGAGCCTGACGCGGGGCTCGAACTCACGAACCGTGAGATCATGACCCGAGCCGAAGTCGGACGCTCAACCGACTGAGCCACCCAGGTGCCCCGACTTTTTCTCTGTTCTGATGTGTGCATTTCTGGTACACACTTCCCTCTCAGCACTGCCCTTGCCGTGTCCTCCAAGTTTTGACATGTCATGCACTCATCTCATTCAATTCAATGTATTTTTTAAATTTCCCTAGAGTCTTCTTCTTTGACTCGTGCATGATTTAGAAATGCGTTGTTTAGCTTTCTGAGTGTTTGGAGATTTCGTCTCATCTTCCTGTTGTTATTTCCAGTTTGAGTCTCCTGAGGTCAGAGAACACATCGTGTGATTCCCATTCTTTTAAATTTGTTGGGGTTTGTTTTTTGTTTTATGTCTAGAATATGGTCTATACTGAGATATATTCAGCGGGCACTTGGAAAGAGTGAGTATTCTGCTGTTGAATGTCACGTTCTCTGAATGTCAACTGGATTCCATTGTTGATGGTGCTGTAGAGAGTTCTATATTGTTGGTGATTTTCTGTCTAGTCGTTCTGTCAGTTGTTGAGAGAAGTGTATTGTTAATTGTGGATTTGTCTGTTTCTTTTTTCCATCAGTTTTTGCTGCTTGCGTGATCTTTTTTATCCTTTTTTCCTCCATCTGCCTATACGTTTGAAGTGAGGTTTTTTGTTTTGTTTTTGTTTTTAAGTTTATTTACTTACTTTGGAGACAGAGTGAGCAGGGGAAGAGCAGAGAGAGAGAGGGAGAGCGGAGCCTGCCAGACGCAGGGCTCGAACCCACAAACCGTGATGGTGGTTGCCGTAGGTATTACATCACGTGCACATAACACAGTCTACCGGCGCCGTCATTTTGCAATTTGAGTGAAGTGTAGAAACTTTACCCTCTTCACATCCCTTTACCCACTTTCGTTGTTGCCAGGTGGGGGTGGAATCGTGGGCTCCCAGTGTGTCTGCATCGACGTGTGGGAAGGAGGAGGCAGGCAGGGAGGGCTCGTTACTGGCCAGCAGACACGAAAGTCCCGGCTCCCTTGGCCTTACGACATCCCACACTGGTGGGAGTGTCTGGGCACCTTGACTCATGACGTTGGACGGAGTCACCAGATCCCCACTTGGCCTTCGCTGATGTGGATAAGGCCACTGTTTTTCCCATGGTGTTTGGCTGGAGTGGAGCTCTTACTGTCTAGAAACGTTCTACCCTGCTGGCTTGTTCCTTTCCTAATCCCTTGACTAGACAAAGTAGGCTTTTGTTGGGGCTGTGTTGTCTTTTCTGTGCCCATTGGCTTTTTTTTGGGTAGCCAAAAAAGCCAGCTCCAGCTTCTTTGGCTCCAAGTCTGGGATCTCTGAGGCAAAAAGAAAACCCAGAGGACTTGCCGCTGGGCCATTCCCGGGGTCCTGAGGTCCCTGGCCTGTCTGCCTTCTCTTCACTTTTCAGTTTTCTTATGCTTGTTTTATATGCAATGTCCAGGGTTTTTAGCTTCGTTAGGTGAAAAAGGAAAAAGCAGATCTGCTTCATTTTCCGAAAAGTGTGAGTATAGATAGAAGCAGGGTCACTTGTCCGGAGGAGTTTCTGCCAGGTTGCATTTTACCGATTGCGTTCCACGCAGCTTTTCTTGTGCCCCTGTATTTTCCATCCATGGTGGTTACATTTAGAAGCTTTGGTCACACGCAGAGCCGACTTTCGACAAGAACATTTCAGGGGCGTGCTGTGTTCTCTGACCAGGAGGCGCACAATGGCAGCGTCCTTGGGTGCCATTTGCAGCCCCTGCCGGTCATTGTGTGGATTCATTAACTTATCAGGGACACAGATGGCTTTCAAATTATTAAAAGACGCCAACCTCAATTAGAGTTTTGAAAATGAAATTTTAAAGTATAGGGTACTATTTTTTTTTTCCTCAGCCAGATTGACAAAAGATCAAAGAGTGTTCACGCGGATGTTGGCAAGGGTGCAGGGGACACGCAGTTCCACGGGATGACAGCTTTGGCTGTCTCCGTCAAAATAACACATGCATATATCCTTTGGCCCAGTGATTCTACTTCTATGAATATCCCGTGGGTGTACATGTGTATGTGCAAAATGACGGATACACCAGGCTGTTGATTGCAGTACTGTTTGGATTAGCAAGAGTTGAGAACTACCAAATTGTTCCTGCCTCCAGGAGAGTTTCCCAGCTGGTGTGCTACATAGTTTCATGAGCTGTGGCAGACATGTTTTTGCCCCGGCCATGTGCCCTTAAGCCCGTCCTCAGAAGTCATGTGTAACTTTGGTGGACAGTTCTCATTCAAGGAACGGGCGCCTTGCCTTGTCCTTTTGACCATAGGTTGATGCCGGGCCCAAGCCTGGGGCAGGCGGGAAGTGCCAAATGCTGGGGAGAAATACACAGGAGCAGCCCTCAGCCAACGAGGGATGGGAGTCGTTCAATGAGTACACTGAGGTTCTTGTCCCTAGAGCGTTCTACAAGTTTTTCAAAGGATGCCCTGGAAAAGAGCCCCATTGTCTCAAGTGGCAATTTACGTGCCATTGTACCCTGTGTTGGCCTGCCCTGCCTCGCTGTCCCTGCTGTCCTAGGATCACCACTTAAACTGCTTTTACACCTGAATCCTTACTTTAGACTTCGCGTTTAGTGGATATCCATAAGAAGACACAGAGCTTGGGCAGGTGGAGTCCCAAGACTAGTCCCCTCAGGGGTCCTTAGAGCAGTGGTAGGGGATGATGGAAGGGGGTGGTCTGACAGCTTAGCCTAAAAGCACGTACATTTATGGTGCCAGATGCCATTCTTAAGCACTTCACAAGCATAAAAGCTGCACTAAATCTGCATAACCACCCATTATTATCATCTCCATTTTACAGGTGAAGAAACTGAGGCACAGGGAGGTTAAGGGCACCGGGCTATCCTAGGAAGTATGGTTTCAGAGCCCTGCTCCTAACTGCTACACAGCCTGTGTCTCCTCTGGCCCTCACCGCTCCACCAGGATGGGTTGAGCACGGCGAAGGTTGGGCTCTTTCTTCCTGGATGTCTACTGCAGGGATCAGCCACAGGGCACGTGGCCACCCATCCTCCACAAGGACCTTCACACAAAGTCTGTGGAGCCACCGGAGAAATTTGTTTCCAGGTGCCCCAGGAGCTTGGCATGAAGTCCAGGTGAGACTGATGTGTCTAGAAGGGATGGTCAACCAGCTGCAGAAAGATGTCCTGCCACATAAATGGTTTGTAAATAAGGGCTTTATCATTATTTTTATTTATTGCTATTATTTTTACAAGGCAATTAGGACAGCGAACAGGTGTTTTGTTCTGTTTTGCAGGGGGCGGGGTGGGGGGCACTGAACAGTTGTTCTGCTTTGCAGGGGCGGGGTGGGGGGCACTGTTTTGTACATCAGTGCAATTTGAGCCGAGCCTTCCTGACTAGGCACTGGTCATTTCCCCACTCAGCAACAAATTTACAAACTATCTTGTTGGCTAGCCACTGCATTGTTTATATTCCTTTTTTATTTTCAGAACTTTTTCTTTCTTATGCTTATATTCTCGGTACCTCAGTGTTTTGTTTTTTAATATTTTATCTTTAAGTAATTTCTACACCCAATGTGGGGCTTGAACTCACAACCCCGAGATCAAGATCAAGAGCCAGCCAGACACCGTGATACTTTTAAGTATCGATGTTTTAAGAATGACTTCCTCAAATTTTAAGATTGGCAAATATTATCCCTATAAATTTGTCTTATTTGATTTTTTCAAATGTTTATTTTGAGAGACAGAAAGAGCAAGTGGGGGAGGCGCAGAGAAAGGAACAGAGAGAATCCCAAGCAGGCTCTGCACTGTCAACACTGAGCCCAACACAGGGCTCAATCCCACAAACTGGACCGTGAGATCGTGACCTGAGCTAAAATCAAGAGTCAGACGTTTAACCAACTAAGTCACCCAGGTGTCCCTGTCTTATTTGATTTTTAATAAATATCCATGCTCTAATGTTAGAATTCTGGTCATATGAAGTATTAATTCCCTCCTAAATTATTGAAACTGCCCCATTCCTGAGGGCTCATACATGAACACTTAGCTTGAACAATTCCGTGCAAACAGCCCATGAGTTCTTATGAAATTTAAATGGTTTTACCACAAAGTCTGTCCCTGCCTTCTTTCCTTCCTTTCTCCCTCTTTCCCTGCCTCCTTTCCTCTCTTCCTATGTGCTGTGCAGCCTTGCCTAGTGTTAATAAGTCACAATTTTCTCAAAAAAAAAAAAAAAAAAAAAAGACTGGAAAGCTTTATGTCATTTCCTGTGTTCTGGAACTCATCATTAATTTAAAATACCTGAATGAGGAGCACCTGGGTGGCTCAGTCGGTTAAGCGTCCGACTTCGGCTCCGGTCATGATCTCGCAGTCCGTGAGTTCGAGCCCCGTGTCAGGCTCTGTGCTGACAGCTCAGAGCCTGGAGCCTGTTTCAGATTCTGTGTCTCCCTCTCTCTCTGACCCTCCCCCGTTCATGCTCTGTCTCTCCCTGTCTCAAAAATAAATAAAACGTTAAAAAAAAAATTTTTTTTTAAATACCTGAAATGAAAAAGTTCATTTGGATTTGAAATCCACTTGAATATATTATATTTGTCAATTAAATAAAGGGAAGAGCTGTTGGAATGCTTAAATATAATTTCAATTGTAAGCTTTGGGATGGTTAAATTTTTTCTTTTAGCACCTACTTGCAGCTATGAAGTCTCTTGTTGATGTCAACTACCAAGAATTTTAAGAGATCATCATTAATAAGCCTTGATTGGAATTTGTGTGAACCATTTTGATTATAAAAGCTCATATAAAATATTTGTCTCTTAAGAAATAAATTTTAAAATAGGTATATTGCTGTTTCAAAGTTCATTATGAAATATATTTCATTTTTCTCATTATAAATATAGTATATAGAAATGAATTCCGTCCCCTTCCCCGGACCCACATGGACAGTCTGAAACTCCTTCCAACTTTTCCTCAGTGTGCAATTCCAGTATTTTATGCACATGCTATGGCATGTATAAAGTTGGAAATCACTGAGTTAGATAGAGGTCTGGTTAAAATACTACACAGCTAGAATAAATCATGAAGCTGTCATGAGTATTGATAACTGTTGAACCTGTATGATGAGTACACGGGGATTCCTGTATGAGTATGTAAACGTGTATCAGACATTACTTAGGGAGAAAATGCAAGGCAGTGTAGGTCTGTTACCATTTGTGTAAAAAAAAGGCAGGGAGGATAAAAGTATATTTATATCTATGTATTTGTCTGTATGTGAAAAGATGTTTCCAGAAGGATCAAAAATCTGAAGAGGGGCCTGAGTGGCTAAGGTAAAAGAGCAGGGGCAAGGGACACACTGTGGGGATAGGGGTGGGGGAAATGCTGGAGACTTGGGTGTTGAACTAAAGAGAATGATGACCCTGAGCACAGGGACAGCAGTGGCAAGCTCTGAATCTAATACCCAACGATTGGAAGTGTAGAGGTCCTTCTGGTGAGCCGGGCGGAGGACGGAGGACACCGGGGAAAGCTGGCCAGGTGGGAGACAGAGGTCATGGGCGCTACGGAAGGGCAGAGGCAGTGGGCGTGGCTTCAGGTCTCACCAGCCTCGACCACCAGGGGGCAGCCAAGCCTGCTCCTGAAGGCGTGAGGGGCGGAGCGTCCGAGGCAGGTTCCCGCCTCCAGCTCCGTCCCCGGCTGGAGCGCTCGCCCATAGAGTCCTCGTTTTCCCAGACCCTTTCGGGACCTCGGCTGCTACAGGTGGAACTGTATAGGAAGCCCGCCCGATGGTGGGGTCATCGCTGCCGCACCCTCCCCACTCCCTCAACCAGCCTCCCCCAAGCTCTTTTGGGTTATTTCATTCAATGTGGACCACAGTCGTGTGAGATGGGTACTGCCATCAATCCCATTTATGGAGGTGAATGTTGGGAGCACAGAGAAGGTAGGTAGCTTGCCCAAAGGCACAAGCCCAGGAAGGGTGACCCAGGAAACACACCTGACTTGCCCACCCTGAGAACCAGAACCTTATCAAACCATGGCTCCTTCACTGGTCTCCAGGTTTCTACTCTGCTCCCCTCCAGAACCTTCTCCACACAGCTGCGAGAGGGTGTTTTGGGGCCCTATGGGGGCATATCATTCCCTGACAACTTCCCTCTGGCTCTCACTGCCCTCAGGATCAAGTTCAGCCCCCTCATCCCACCGCTCTGGCATCACCTTGACCCAGGAGGCCTTCTCAACTCGACACACCCATTTTCCTTCAGCCTGAAGAAAACTTATTCACCCTGTGCACTTGCTTCTTCTTCACCAGGACCACTCTTCTTGCTTCCCCCATTCTTTTAGTTAACTCCTACATTCTTCCAGCCCTAGATCTCATTACCACGTCTTCTAGGGAGTCTTCCCTGACTCCTGACTCCCAGACAAGCTCAGGCTCCACATTGAATACTGTTGGGGCACTCACTATGAGCCTCTTAAGTTGCACTGGCCTCAGAAATGTGCTTCACTTTTGTAATTATAATGGTGTCACCATTCCAAAAACTCCCAATCACCCTTGATTCCTCTTTCTTGACCGATTTCTCATCCATCAGTAAATCCTGTGGGATCTACCATTAAAATGTTACCTCAAGTCTGACTCCTTCCTACCTCCTTCCCCACTAGGTCCTTCATTAGTCTTGCCATTCTTCCTCATGGTCACCCAGATTCCACCTTTGCCCTCCAGCAGCCAGACCCATCCTTGTATTTGTCTGTTTTCCCAAGAATGGGAGTTCCATAAAGGAAGGGCCTTGTTCACTGCAGAATCCCCAGTGCTCTAGGACTGTGCCTGTGCCAGGCAGGCCTCAGTAAATACTTGCCAAGTGGCTGTTTCTTCCCCTAGAATGTCAGTTCCTGGGGGCAGGGACTGTGTCCATCCTGTTCACACACAGCCCCAGTGGCTCGGCACACAGCAGGCGCTCAATAAAAACCCTATCAATGGCTGGTGGAGAGAATCAGGCCCAGAGGGAGCTCCCCTGCAGCACCCCTGCCCAACAGCCAGCCGCACAGCCCCTCCTTCCCCAGCCCGGGGCACACAAGAGCCCAGGTCCTTTGCTCACTGAGTCAAACACAGTTTATTACTGAACTGCACTTTCACCTTCACACAGACTATTTCAAAGAGCTGGAACAAGTGTGGGGTGGGGGCTGAGTGGGGGGGGGGGGGGACAGTTGCCCCTAAGGAGCCAGGACCCCCAGCTGGCTTCCCCAGACCAGGGCAGAGGAGGGAGCATCAGGCCGTTCAGTCTCCGGGCACCAGCTCTCCACGTGCACACGCACAGCAAGCCAGCAGCTCCTCACACATAAATACAGACACGCTTAACAAAAATAGTATATCATCTTCACAAGGAATAAAAACTAGTCTCGAATATGTACAGCAGAGAGCCCGGGATGGCTAGGGGTAGGCCGGGACCCCCGGGGATGAGACAGGCCATGGGTGGAGTAGAGGGAGGCCTGAAGGACTCCTGGCCAGGCCACTCTGACCTTGGCAGCCTGGTGACCCAGGCTGAATGGGGGTGGGGCACACACCTGTTTGACCAGGTAGGACTGGCCCTTCCAGCCACCCCCACCTACACCTCGTGCATCAGGGTCTCCTTCCTGCCCTTCCTGCCTGAGGTAGGGAAGACTCTAGGGCTCCCACAGCTGCTCCCTGTAGCTCCCCTTCATGTCTGGGCCGAGGCCCCCGAACCCCTGAACTCTGTGGGCAGCAGCCCAAGGCAAAGATGCCACAGGCTGATCTCGCAGGAAGTGAGGCAGCTGAGGCCATAAACAGCTCTGGGGCACCTGCCTCGGGCCCAGTTGGTCCCTTAGTAATGGTCATGGGAGCCAAGGGAAAGGAAGGGGAAAGGAACTAGGGTGGTGCTAAACTGCAAGGGCCACCCTAGCTTTGGCATGGGGTGCTTCCTGCAGCTACAGCCCCCCACCCTGGGTGGGGCTGGCCTCTAGCCAGAGGCCTCTGGAGGACACTGGGATTGGGGTCAGGGACTTTGGCCAGGCCAGAGGTGGAGAGGGGGTCCTGGTCCTTGTTTCTTTATCCCAAGCAGCTTGAATCCCTAATTAGTCAAAAGTGGCCCCTAAGTGGCTCTTGGGAAGGTGGGGATGATAGGAAGGGGACCTAGATCCTGGAAGGGATAGGGAATGATCAATTCTGAGGCCACAAACATCAAAACGAAGGCAATCTAGTCTCTCCTGGGGAAAAGGGTCAGAAAACTTTCCAGCTCCCTGGCAAGAAAGCATTCTCAGGGAGGCTAAGGGGTTGGGGGGTTCCACCAAACAGGCAGGGCCCTCCAGCCCCCAACCACATACACCCCCACACCTGCCAGCTTCCATGGGGCAGATTTTGGGGAAACTCTGTGGGTTCTGAGGCCAGGAGAACAGAGGTGTGGGGAAGGCGGCTTTCACAGAAGCATGGTAGATTTCTAGAAAACTAATTGCAGGGGACCAGGTCTAGGCCCAACCCTGTGATGGGTAGGTGGCCACAGGCTGCATGTAGTGGTTCTCCTGGTGGCAATGGTTGCTGGATAAAGGGATGTGGTGGGGGCAGGGTAGGGCAGGGAGGGTAAGTGGGTGGTCAGTGTCTGGTCATTTCCGACTGAAGAGTGAGCCCAGCAGAACCACGCCAGCCACAGTCATGCCTGTCAGGAACCAGCGGTTGAAGCGCTCCTGGCCCTTCCGGCTCTCGGCCGCTGCATTGTTCCCGTAGAGTTCCACAAAAGTGTCCTGCAGGGAGAAGAAGAGAAGGTGCTATTTGAGTCCTTTGACAGTAACTTGGGGGGGGGGGTAGGAGAAGGGGGCCATCTGCTGCAATGGTGATTTGAAAAACTATAGCCATCCGCGCCTCCCCTGGGCCAGATACAGGGTTAAAGGCGGCCCTTCTTCCTGATGCCCAGCTGGGGATGACCAACACACATTACTGTTGAGATAACAGGTGCAAAGCTGGGAAGGAGCTTTGTCCAAGGTGAGCTGGCTAAAAAGTGGCACTGGAGAACCTGCGGGAAAGAGATAGGCAGGGGCAGGGAGGTGACAGGAGGCTAGGTGGCTGGAGCAGAGGGCAGGAAATAAGGGGACAGGGGAGAAGAGGGTAAAGTGGTGAGCGAGAGCTGGCTGGCTGTGTGGTCTGGAAGCAGAGGAGGAGCATGGAGTTGAGTCTGTGAGTAGCCTTCCCACTGCTGTGACAGAGGGAGGGGGCAGGGAGGGAGAGGAGATGGGGCTAAATTCCCAGTGATTCAGGGGCAGGTCAAGTCTGGGGATTATGAGCCAAAGGCTCCTTCTCCCTCTGGAGGGAGCCTCTGGCCAGGATGAGTGATGGGTAGACAGAGCAGGGCAGAGTAGAGGGGCAGCAATGATGATGCAGGACTGGGACAGGATCTAGGAGGCCCTGTCCATGTCTTTCGGCCTGCCCCCAGGGGGCGTGACTCTGGGCCCAGGAGGAGGTGAGCAACAGCCTTCAGCCCTGAGGCCAGTCAGGAGGGAAGCACATGATATGGGGAAGGTAGGGCTGTGGGTTAAATTACCCAGCCCAGGGCAGAGCCAGCCTGTGGGGCAGGGAGAGGGGGTTTGCAGTACCCTTTAGTGAGTCAGCTTTGCTCCCTATTTGTCCTCTAATTCTCCCAACAATGCTGCAGTACAGACCCTCTCTTCCCATTTACAGACCAGGAGCCTCTGGGCCTAGGGAGGTGTGTGTCTAGAGTGTGAATGGATCACCTGCTGGTCCCAGGGCCCATGTTCCTCCTCTCCACCAAGAAGGTGGGCCCTCATGTCCACCTGGTCCCAACTGGCCGAGTGGTGGCTGCTCCCTCAGACCAGTTGGTTCCAAGTTCCACCAGGCCAGTTTGCTCACTGTGATGTGTGCCTGGCCTTCCTTCTGGTCTTGACAAGCCCCCTCAGTCCATGCTCCACACAGAGGATTTTTAAAAACCTAGATCAGATCACGGCACGCCTGGGTTTAAAGTCCTCCAACAGCTTTCCCTTGCACTTAGAAAGCCAGTGTCATTTTTGCTCACATCCTGGTACCTAGCAGAGTGCCCTGTGCACCAAACTGCCAAGATGACTCAAAGACTCCTGAGTGTTTATTAAGCCATCAGGGAAACAGCAGAGACACCGAAGCTGCAGCCCTTACCAGATAGTTTACGATGTATGGGGGGAAAACCACTAGAAAAAGTCCCTCCATTCAGGCCATGTCACTCCTTCCCATCTCATCCCAAGCTCTCAGCCTTCACAAGGCTTCCTATCACACCTGGAATAAAGCCCTCACTCCTCACCACGGCCAGCGAGGTCTCGCGGAACCTGCTCCTCCCTCCCCGCTGCACACTCGCCACACGGGTCTCCTTGCTTTTCCTCCAACATCTGCTTGGGAGCTTGCTGTTCTCGCTGCCTGGAGCACTTGACCCCAGATCACCACCCACCTCACTCCCTCATTTCACTCCCGACTGCTCAAATGTCATCTCCTCAGAGAGGCCTGCCTTGGCCACCTCGTCTAAAATGGTACCCATCCTCCTCTCTACCTGTCCTCTTACCCTGTTTTATTTTTCTCCCCAGCACTTCTCATAACGGTGCATAATGAACAGATTCAACACTTTGTTTCGTCTCTTGCACTAGGTGTAGCTTGACGAGGGCAGAGCCCCTGTCTTGTCTCTATATACCCAGTGCCTGGAACAGTGTCTGGCACGTGTTGGTGCTCGATAAACACATGAGTAGAATGAAGGTACTACAAGTCTACTAAGTGCCACGTAGTTACCCATTTCACCTTCATCAGCTAGATTTGAGCCCCATTTCACACTGGAGAGGGAAGACCTTGCCTGGGGTCAGCCGGCTAACAGGTGGCAGAGCCAGGGATCAGGACGCAGGGACACTCAGCTCCAAAGGAAGCATGGCTATAGCACTTCCCTATGTGGGGGGCTGGGATGACGTGTCCTGTCAGTAGCGCTAAAATGGGATTCTAGAAAGAGGGGGTTGAGTTGAGGAGGAGCCCTGGGTCTGGAGAGAGAAGGGCAGTGGTGTGGCAGCAGCCAGCCTCCTAATTCTCTGGCCTTGTCGCTGCCCAGGCATCGCCGTGTGGATATGCTTTCGTCTCTCCCCCCTCATCCCGGCTAGCCTCATGGGTGTTGGTGGACAAAGAAATTCTTACAGGAGTTGTAATTTTTCTGGTCCTAAGTGTCCTAAGTGAAGTAGGCCCAAGTGGAGTCACAAAAAAGATGGATCTGTGATGGGGGAAGACTACTGGGCTATCGGGGGCATGGGAGAAGTGAGGCCAAGGCCAGAAGGAACTGGCTCTCCCAAGGGGCCCAATGTCTCTTAAGAAACCAGGGACACTGGGGTTGCAGCCAAAGTGGGAGAGGCCTGGCTCTCTCGATGGGAACTTTCCTAAAGTAGAGGGCTGGCAGCCACGGGAAACTTTCCTCTCTGGGGCTGGGTTGGAGTAAACAGGCCCTGTCCCTGCAAGGGCACAAAGCACTCACTGTCCAGGAACAGTCATTCCAGGGTGGAGGGAACATTCTCGTTTCGGTGCCATAGAGAACAAGACTCTGACCTGCCCAACCCCCCGACTCATGCATTCCTGGCCAGGACAACCTTCATTAGGAGCTCCTTCTCCTGGGGAGGGGGAGTAGGATTTCCAGGGGCCACGGATTCTGGGGACTGCTTTTGCAGACAGAGCATGAGCAAAATGGGGTGTGCCATTGCAGGGCGGGTGCTGGGGAGACAGTGGTGTGGGTATATTTAGCTCAAGGTTCACACGACACACTTGGAAACAAACACAGCCATTTTCTCAGTGGGCGGTTGCCCTGGATAAACAAGCAGCATTGCAGAGCAGCCTGGTTCTGGAAAAGCAGAGATAAGCCCCGGTGCTCCTCAATGGCTCCCACTAGTTTCAGCCAGAGCTGGCATGGTGGGCAGGAGGGTGAGATGCAAGGGTGAGTGGCAGGGAAGTCTCTGATGTCACAGAGGCTTTCAAGAGACCCGGGCATGAGGCTGTCTGCATTCTCAGCTGAGGTGACAGCAACGTGGGGGACGTTTTCTCTTTGTAGCTGTGACCGCTGCCATGGGATTCATGCAGGAGTTTTCAGGGCCACCGGGGATAGGCAATGGCTAATGACTTCCATGGGAGGATCATGGACTCCCCCGCCAGCCAGATCCCCCACAAGTTAGTAAGACCAATGCACCTGCCCATTCTATAGTTTCACACGGCTAGTTTGTGGTAGAGCCTGGACTAGGAACTGGTGTCTCCTTAATTGGCATCAGGACCCTTTAGAGCAGTGAGCCAAGAACCAGGGTCCCCAGGAGAAGCCAAAGCTGGGACCACTTTCAAGATCCTGCCTCCAACAGTCCTGGCCACATATATGGAAGGGCTCCACCCAACATACTCCAGGGTGCTTTTCACCCATGTGTCCTCTTAACTGGTCACTCTCCCCGTATCATCTTCCTCAGTTAGCCAACCGCTACTCAGCTTACGAGACTCCATGACAAAGGTCTCCTTTGTGCTTCCAGGGTTTTTGGACTTTCATTTACACCATAAATATGTCTTTTAAAAAAAATTTTTTTTAACGTTTATTTATTTTTGAGACAGAGAGAGACAGAGCATGAGTGGGGGAGAGTCAGAGAGAGAGGGAGACACAGAATCTGAAACAGGCCCCAGGCTCTGAGCAGTCAGCACAGAGCCCGACGCGGGGCTCGAACTCACGGACCACGAGATGATGACCTGAGCCGAAGTCGGACGCTTAACCGACTGAGCCACCCAGGCGCCCCTTTCTTTTTTTTTTTTAAAGTAAGCTCTACACTCAATGTGGGTCTTGAACTCCCGATCCTGAGATCAAGAGTGCATGCTCTCTCTACCCACTGAGCCAGCCAGGCGCCCCACACCGTAACTATTTCTTGTGTGCTAACCATGCTCCAAGCCCAGTACTGGAGACACAGCAGTGAACAAGACAAAGAAGATCTCTGCTTTTATGGAGCTTCTGTTCTAGTCTGTGTGTTCTCAACGGGAGGGCTATCACTCCCAGTGGGGCAAAGCAAAAAATTCTTGGATATTACAGTGGTTTGTGGCTTTCCACGGGGTCACAGCACATAAAGAGATACGGAGTACAGCTGTGGTATTCAAATGTCACGGGAAGGCAACAAGGACAAGAATGTCGAAAAAGATGCCTGAGGCAGATGGCAATAGGAAAAAAGGTTGAGAAACACTGTCCTGGTGGAAAGCAGACAAGGTAAGAAGCAAGACAATTTCAGAGATAATGGGGTTTTGAAGATAGTAAGTCACGGGGTGGTGACAGAGAATAGCTGGGGGACTGATATAGGTGGAGTGGTCAGAGAAGGTCTCCCTGGGGAATTTGAGCTGAGAGCTGAATGGCAAGGTGGAAGTAGCCAAGAGAGGATAGAAAACCTGGGGTAAAAAAAGAGCCTGTTTTGGCAGAAGCAACAAGTGCAAAGGCCCTGAGGCAAGAATGAGAGGCAAGGTGTCCCTAGGCTGAGCCCCATTTGTGTGTCAGTTCCCCCCTCAGTCAGCGGGCTCAAGTCTGACATACGTCTGAAGCCAGGCCCATCCAGACAGGCACAGACGGACTAAAGCTAGATCTCTGCCCAGAGGCCAACTGAACAATGCAGGTTACCCTGCAGCCATCTGCAACCCTGGTGAAGTGAGGAAAAAGGCTGGCACAATGCCCCTCAAGCAGCGGCCCATCCACCCTGCCAGGGGCTGAAGTGCAGCACCCACCTGAGACTGATCAATCCTCTGATGCCCACCCTTCTCTCTCACCTCCCACGTTTCCATCCTTCTTCACAGCGGTGTGACTTTGAGCAGCCCAGTCCTCACTTGTTAAATAACAATAAAATAATAACAACTGCTAATATGGCAGCTGACCTTTATTACACATTTGAATGTTAGCTGTGCCAGGCACTGAGCTAAAGCACTTCACCCAGACTGGGCCATACTCCCTGATTACATGCACAATCACATACAGTTGAGTGACTATGTTTTGTCCTGTCTCCTCCACTAGATTGTGTGTGGTTTTATCCCTTATACCTCTAGAACCTGATGCTGTACCTGGAACACAGCAGGTGCCATTCTAAATGAATCTATTATATATATACACGTAGATTATATATATACACACATATATATACACATGATGTACACATCATTAGATGAACAAATGATTACTTTCGTTTAATCCTCGTACTATTTATCAATAGCCTCATTCTACAGATGTGAAAATGGAGGCTTCAAAGTTCACCTGGGATTTGTCAGAGTTCTGGCCTCTTGCTCATTCTGATATCTGATTCTGCCTTCTTCAGTCCCTGCTGCCCCTGCCCACAGAGAACCTGACCTACACAGTGGCAGTGGTGGGAGATGATTCCTGAGCACTTACCCTGCAAGAAGGCACTCCTCCTGGTCCTTTGTGTGGATCAGTTCACTGAATTGTCCCCATACTGTCAGGCAGTGGGTACTGTTGTTAATTCATCATACAGCTGATGGCCCTGTGGCCCTCAGATGATCTGTGACTTGCCCAAGGTCACACAGCGGCTGGGTTGACTGCACTAGCAGTCTGGCTGCAGTATCTTTGCTCCCAACCTCCATACAGGACTATGCTTACTTTCAAAAGGACAATACTTTTCAAGCCCCATCATGGTCCAGGTGCATGCACTTGTATTACTGAAGGAGGACCTCAATCTACACCCAGGTAAACTGAGGCTCAGAGACACTGAGAGACCTGCCCAAAGTGGGTATGTGGGGAAGTTGGTTGCAAGTTCCAGCATGTGCAGCAGCAACCCCATTTCTGGGCCAGAGTTATAGTCCTGAGTCCCTCTCGGAGGGGGAAGGTTGCCCGAGGCCACCAGCTGAATGAATGAGCTCTGGCCCCCAGCCAGCTGAGGGGAACTGGGTGCCACAGGAAAAGGATGTGACGAAGACCAGGAGGGAAAGTGAAACCCTTCCGTCCTGGCTTCAGTGGGGAACAAGTGCTTGTGCCAGACGGGCCCTTCCTTCCTCTAGGGTGACTCTGGAAGGCCCAGGCCCACCACTTCCTTCCTGCTTGGTTATTTTGGGAAAGAGGTAGGTGGAGAAGAGGAAGGGGCTCCTAGCAGCCCAGAGAAAGTGCCAGAGACATCAGCACTGTACCTTCCCTTGGCCTCATCACGGCCCAGCATGGGCAGGCCAGGGATCCCTTGCAGAGTCACTTTCTGCTGCTAGCCTCAGTTTCCCTGAAGGAGAGGCTGATACATGTCTGCTGAATAGATAAATGAGGCCTTGTTAGGAGATCCCAGGGAGATGGCAGAAAGGGGGGATGGGGCAAAAGGAGAGGCCTTATCACTCTCTTGGCAGGGAGTTGCAGGCGGAGACTCGGAAGAAGTGAGGTTTGTGGTTGGAATCCACTTCCCTTGGCTTTCCCGGGGGAGCCGTTGGGGTCAGCAATGTGAAAGAAACACGGCCTTTCTCCTCTACTGGGAGTGGGCAATTCAGAGAGGCAGCTCAGGGCAGAGGCAGAGACGGGTGACCAGATTATGCTAGGGTGACCCCAGTCTAGCCAGCCCAGTTGTGGGCACCATAGCAAACCTCTGTACTTCAGAGCCTCAGTTTCTCCTGTTTTGACCTCCCAAGACAGTGGTGGTGAGATAAGGGGATGAAAGCACTTAGCACTTACTAAAAAGCAAGGTGACCTCGGTGTTACTGGCACAACAGTGTGTCATGGGGGGGGGGGGGGGGGGGGAGAGGAGGCTCAAGCCATCTGGGCTTCAGGGAATATCTGGAGGCATCCTTGCAGCAAACTTCACGTTAATCTTTCTCCAGTTCTGCCCCTGTCAGCTGCCAGCCTCTCCTCCCCCTCCTCCTCCCTCACCATTAGTTCTCAGAAGCTAAGCCTGACAGATGTGCTCATTTCTCAGAAAAGGAAGTGGTTGTGCCGGGAGGAGATAACACCTCCGCTGGGGAATTGAGAAAGCTATCGGGCCTAGCAGTGCAAGCGTGGGCTCTCCACCTCCTCAGCTCAGAACCAGGATGCTAGTCTTAGAGGCAGAGACGTTTACTGGGGGCACAGATGCTCATTTAGAGGCTTATAACCTCCTTCCCTGGGATGACTGATATTTACTGAGAACTTACCGTGTACCAGGCATGGTGCTAAGAGCTTCATCATGTATATGAATTCACTTAATCCTAGCAATAACCCCATGAAGTGCTATTGTTACTTTCCATGTTACAGATGAGGAAATGGGCTCAGAGGTCAAGGGACCCTGCCAAGGACGTACGGCTCATATGGCAGAGTTAGGGCTTGTATGCGGCAGTCTGGCTCTAGAGCCCAAGCACTGAATGGCTCCTGGGAGGCTGCTGCATGTTCATATGCATTCGTTCCCTGGAAATCCAAGACCTCCCTCACTTTGCTGTCTCTCATCCCACCCCTGCTAACCCCCTACTGTCTCATGAGTGGATGGCCATAGCTTTTCATTCTTCTTCCAGTGTCCTGGGAGATAAGGTTCACCCTTGAAAAAGAGTCGGAGACTCAAAAGTGACCTCATAACATACCTACCCAACCTCTCATGTGATGCTGAAGCTCATCCCTAACATCCTGATTTCCCAGACAGGTTCAGAAAGGTGGAACATCAAGGTCATGTGGTAGGTGTGTTTCACTCCCGACGGTCCATCCTCGTGGGAGTTCGCAGTCATCTCTAGGGCATCTCTGCTTATATACTCATGGAGCACTTCACTTTTGGAAAGCTCTCTTTGCCTCTTTTCCTCTATCTCCCCCCACTGGCTGGCATCAGATATGGTCCTCTCTCCTCTAGCTCTGTCCCGAGGGCTGCCCAAGAAATCACCAGGGGCTGGCAGAGGAAGCTTTGCTGGCCTTGCTCTGGGCCCTGGACCAGGTTGTGCTCCTCTCTGAGTAGAATTTCCTCATTGGTAAAGTGGCAGTGCTATCTGGATGAGGCCAAGGCTCTATTTCTATTTCTTCTATTTCTCTACCAAGTTGGGCTGCCAGCACCTTACCCACTAAGTCTTGCCATTAGACTTGAGAGGTGTTAGCTTTGGACATTGTCTATAAAATGGAGATTAAAGATGTGCTTATTTCACAAGAACACTGTGAAGATTTAACAGTAATACACATAGAATTAGAATTCTGCATGGTGCAGAGCAAACTTTGAGTACATGTTGGCTATTACTACTAACAGTAGTACACATACTCTTAGAATTCTGCATGGTGCAGAGCAAACTTTGAGTACATGTTGGCTATTACTACTGGTCTTATTATTAGACCAGGGCTCAGCTTGAGTGTTAGAGCCTTCTCTGTGGTCTGCAAGACCCTGCAGGATTTCCTCAGCTTTGTCCAGGGCTAGGCTGCTTCATTCTTCACATACCATGTTCTCTTCAGCCTCAGGACCTGTGCCTATGCTGGTCTCTCTGCCAAGGTCTCTCCTATCTCTTAAGTCTTCACCTACAGGTTCCTTCTTCAAGGAGGCCTCCTGCTTTCTGACTCTAAGTCTCCTTCAGCTCTCTTACCAATTTGTTGTGCTGTTCATTTTTTAATTTAAATTCCAGTTAGTTTACAGTGCAATATTAGTTTCAGCTATACAATTTAGTGATTCAATGCCTATATACAATACCCAGCGCTCATTACAACAAGTGCACTCCTTAACCCCCATCACCCAGTTCCCCCATCCCCCCCCGCCAACCATCAGTGTGTTCTCTATAGTTAAGAGTCTGATTCTTGGTTTGCCTCTCTTTTTTTCCCCTCTGATTGTTTGTTTCTTAAATTCCACATATGAGGGAAATCATACGGTATTTGTCTCTCTCTGACTGACTTATTTTGCTTTGAGCTGTTCATTTTTCACCATGAGCTCTTTCAGGCCTAGCCCAGCCTGGTCCCAGAGAAGGTGCTGATGAGTATGGCTGACTGGTGGACAGTGAAGAGGGTAAGGAAGAAAAGGCCAGCTCCCTCTCTTTTTATCCCCATCCTAACTGCCTGGTGAAACTGGAAGGAAGCCCCGAGACACCAGGTGATTGGGCAGGGTGACCAGAACTCCCTAGATAACCAAGTTCTTCCAGGTTCAGGAAGGATGATGAAAGTTTATGGGAAGGTTCTGGAAAAGACATCATCTGAATTGTGTTGAGGCAACAGGCAGGAGGGACCAGGGTTAGCAACCTACAAAGAATAGGGGCTTGGTCTCTGGGGCCAACCCTTTCCCTAAAACTCCTTCTTCTGGGATCTATGCCTCAAAGTACTCCACGGTCCAAAGCAGCCACCCCCCTCTTATTTCCACCCAAAGCTATCCCCACTACCTTGTCTGGTGCTGATCAACGCTGTGTGCTGTGAAGAGACACCAGGCCAAGAGTCAGCAGATGTGGGTTTTGTGTTCCAGCTCTATCAATGGCTCGCTTGGGTTGAGTCTCTTCCCCTGTCTGGGATACTGGGAAAGTCTGGGACTTTCCCCATCTGTAAAATGAAGGGGGGGGGGGTCATCCTCAAGGGCTCCTACTGGTGCTACAGCATGAAGAGGATGAAAGTAGCTCACACACGGATGGATTAGTAACTACCTGAGTTCTCTCTGACGGGTATTCAGACGACCCAATAATTAGTGTGGAAGGTGAGAGGCAACATTCTGGAGTAGAAGGACTTGTTGCCATAAAAGAGTCTGATCTTCCTCCACCTCAGAGCCTGCTGAGTCTTGCCCTCTAACCTGTAGGATTCTAGGGGAAAAGGGCAATGGGCACATCTGTGACCCAGGGCAAGCTCCTCAGAGAGGCCAGATCTTGCCGGGCTTTGTCCCTGTGGCCTCAACCTCTTTCTTCACCCTAGCACTACCTCTGACTAGTCCAAACAAGTCAGGGTATTTTCAGCCACCTTTATCTGATCGGAAATGTTTGGAATTCCACAGCAGAAGGCCAACAGCTCCGGAGGATTTGAGGATGGGAGAAATCCCAGCAACACCCTTCCCTCCCCCCTATACATATGAATGCTCACATATACACTGCTTGAAACCAAAAACTCAGAGCTGAAGGCTCCCGCTGAGTTGCATTTCCTACATTCTGGTTCCTTCTGGTCTTCTCCTCAGTTCATTCTCACCCCAGTCCATGGGTTGCCTCAAGGTACAGAATAGCAAGATGCCTGAAATAGTGCCAGGAGAGCCGGACTACTGCCTCTGCAGCGGGGTGACACGGGGTGGGGGCCACCAGGAGGTTTACTGTTCACAGTCAACACCCAGAGCACCCATAAACTGCAGAAGAGCACCACCACCAGGAGGCCCCAAAGCAACTCGCTGTCCCACCTGATGTGACATGTGGATCACTCAAGAATTCATGTGTCATGATCTGTGGCTTACAGAGCTGTATACTTCAACTTCCTCCCTAAACAGATGGAAGACTGAGACCCAGAGGAGGTAAAGGGACTCCCCTGCAAGGCCTCCTGACCCTTGGAGTTGGACAGTGTGGGTTTTGGCTTCAGCTCTATGACTGCCTACTTGCGGGACCTAAGGCAAGACCCATTACCTTCCCAAACCAGGGTTCCTCCCTGAGAGCACTGTACTTAACATCACAGGCTTAGCAGCAAGAAGAAAATGGTCCATAGAACTCAATGAGTTAGCTGTTTCAAAAGAGGGGCCTCATTTGTGTTTCTCATGGTCCATCTCATTATTTACAGCTACAAACAAATACACAAAAACAGCTAATATTTACCGAGTTCCTGCCTGAATTCTCAAAATCTTGCAAAGTAGGTGTTGTCCTTATTTTACTAAGGAAGCAGCTAAGACTCGGAGAGGTGACAAGGCTTTGTCTGAGATCACCAGCTGCTGAACGAGGGGGTCTGACTCCAGGGCATATTAAATTTGCGAGTGCAATGGGGCAGATGCATGGGGATGTTACTAAGCTCTTCTTCCTTCCCCCTTTAACCCACATAGCTGCCTGCTATTTAGTGAAGATCTGCTACTCTTAGGCCATATGAACCAGAAATTATTTTGAGGAGATGGAAGAGAAGTAGCATGCTTCCTGGTGCCTCGTGGATGGGAAAGGGAGAGGTGTGCTGTGGCTGCTTAGAGCCCCCACCCCCCCCAACCATCAACCCATCCCCCGCAAGGCCAGTCCCTCCCTTTATCTGGCCACTATCTTGGAAACAAAAGTGATGCCAAGTAGCTCTGGCAGCACTCTTATATGAGTTTTCTTTTCTTTTTTAACGTTTATTTATTTTTTTTGAGAGAAAGACAGAGAGAGAGAGAGGGAGGGAGAGTGCGCGAGCACGACCATGAACAGGGGAGGGGCAGAGAGCGGGAGACAGAGGATCTGAAGCAGACTCCACACTCTGAGTGCAGAGCCCACAGAGCCCGATGCAGGGCTTGAGATCATAACCTGAGTCGAAATCAAGAATCGTTCTCTTAACCAACTAAGCCATCCAGGCGCCCCTTATCTGAGTTTTCTAAGACAGATCATGACCCCTTTGTGGGTTGAGCTGTGAGGTTGCAGGAAGGACCAGACAAGCTGTCCTGCTGGCTCTGGACATTCATTCACTCCATAAATCTTTATTAAGTGCCCACTAAATGCCAGGCACTATGCTAAGTACTGGGGATAAAGCAGTGACTAAATCAGATGAAAATTCCTACCTCCATGAATTTACAATTTAATGGGAAGAGACAGGCAATAAATAAATGTGTCAGATGGTAGCAAGTGCTAAGAAGAAAAATAAATGAGAAAAAAGGGTTAGACAGAAACGTGGAAGACAGGAGAATTAGAACCCATAGTCAGGGAAAGCTTCTTGAGGAGGTAACAGTTGATCAGAGCCCTGAATGAAGTGAGGGTACAGGCATCACAAGGATGTGAGGAAAGCAATGGGGACAGCAAACGCAAAGGCCCTGAGGCAGGAACATACCTGGGCACTCTTGAAACAGGAGACACCAGTATGGCTAAAGGAAAATGAATGAGGGAGAACGGTAACAATGGTGTCTGGCAGTAGGCAAGGGTCAGACTGTGCAGGGCCTTGAATGCAATTCAGGAACGTGGTCTTGTCCTTTGAGTGACAAGGGAACACTGCAGGGACACAACCTAACTTTGGTTTTAATGGAGTCCCTCTGGCTGCTGGGTAAAGACTTCCAGGGACAAGGGTGGAAGCAAGAGGTCTGGTGAGAAGGTGATGTAGTCATCCAAGAGAAATATGATAGTGGTTTGGCCAGGATGGTGCCAGGGAAGCCGGTGAGAAGCAGTCAGATTCAGAGTTTATTTTTAAAAGTAGAACTGATGGGCACTTGGCTGGCTTAGTTGGTAGAGCATGCGACTCTTGATCTCAAGGTCATGAGTTCAAGCCCCAACTGGATGTAGAGCTTACTTAAAAAACAACAACAACAAACTAACTAAAAAAACAACAACAACAAAGTAGAGCTGAAAGGATTTGCTGATGGATTTTGTGGGCTAGGGGAGTTGCTAGTCTCTCTGGCCTTGTTTCTCACCTACAACAGGCAGGGAAAGAGGCCTTTGAGGATGTTTTTCCAGTTTGATAACTCTGGGAACCCTACGGGATGAAGAAAGAGACAAAATCATTTCTGCCCTCATGGAGGCAAAGCAGTTTGCTCTCCAGGCCCTGAGGGCTGGATGGCAATGACAGGAGGAAGGCAGGGGCTGGACAGAGACAAAGGAAGGACAGGGTCTGCCTACACTGTGGCCTCCCACTTTCAGCAGACACATCAATCACCCAGCTACTAGGGACCTGCAGGGCCACGGAGTAGCCAGGCCCAGGCTGGGGTGGAGGTAAAGGGAGCTCGCTTTACATTAGGAGAGCAGGGGCAGCAGACCTGTGCTGGGTCCAGGGCGTACTAGACAGAAGGTGCTCAGTAGGTGAGTGAGTGAATGAGCAGTGCCTCGGGCCAGGATGTGTGTGAGAACTTCCCAAGTCGTTCCAAGGGGTGAGCCTGACCCAAGGGATTCATCTCCTGTCATTCCTTCTGCATTGATGACATTCTAGACGGAGTCTCAAGTTCCCATTCTTCATGAATGGCAGACCGTGAGGTCTGAAATCACCAAAGCAGCATTTTAGAGCTGAAAGGGCAGACACATCTGGTCCAGTCTACCCACAATTTCACCATCACTGTTTTGGCCTTCTCCGTGTATCATTGTTATTATTAACATTCCTATCAATTGACTCACTTTTAAAAACTTTAAATAAATGTATTGAAAACTCTCAATCCCTACTCTTCCCCCCCAAAAAGCCGTTCTTTCTGTAATCTTTTCCCTTTTTATTTATTTACTTATTACTTATTTTTTAAAAAGATTTTTTTTAAGTCATCTCTACACCCAACGTGGGGCCCAAACTCACAGTCCTGAGATCAAGAGCTGCATGCTCCACCGACTGAGCCAGCCAGGCGCCCCTGCAATCTTTCTCCTTTTTAGTAAACGGTAGCTGTTTCACTCTTCCAGGTGCTGAAGCGTGGGACACCTTGGAGTCATTCCTAAATATCCTTCCTAGTACTGATCTGTCAGCAAATTCCTTTGAAACTATATTCAGAATTTATCCAGAATCCTACCACTTCTCATTAACTCCACCACTGTCATTTGGTCCAGACCAGCACCATTTTCTGCCTGTACTGTTGTAACAACCTCCTTACTGGTCTCCCAGCTTCTTACCCCCTGGCTATGGTCCTTTACCAGAGCGTCCACAGTCTGTCTGGTCAAAACACTCCACTGCCTTCCCATCTCACCTAGAGGAGGAGCCAGAGTGTCCCGTGGTGGCTCGCACAAACCGTTACCTTCTACCTCTGCTCACTCCGTTCTAGCCACACTTACCTCCTCTACTCTTCCTCAAACACGCCAAGCACACCCTTCTCAACTTGGGGCCTCTGTACTTGTTCCCTCTGTCTGGAATGTCCTCACCACAGATTGAAAGCAATTCAATGTATCACAGATCGATACATGGTTTATTCCCTCAAATCATGTAGATCTCTGTCCATGTGTCTCCTCCTCAGAAAAGTCCTTCCCAATCAAAAGAAACAGAAACCAAAAGAAAAAAACAAAAAAACAAACAACCCCCAAACCCCAAATGCTGCCTTGCCACTCTCCATTCCCTACCACCACTCTATCTTTTTAGAATATAAACTCCATGAAGGCAGATATTCCCAGTAGCTAGAATGGTGCTTGGCACAGAATAGACACTCAGTAAATATTTGCTAAGTGAATAAACGAAATGAAAAGGCAACTTAAGTTATTACTACTATAACTCGAACACTAATATCATTTGCCGCACTGGAAATCAACATAAAATAAAAACACTATTAAAAGAATGTCCATTTGCTTATCACCTATAAGTTACCTTGAAGGTCAGTGATACATGTATCTATTGATCTTGGGCTCACACCTTTACAAAAGAGACACAGGAGGTCCAGAGCAGGAGAAAGCTCAGGACAGAAGCAGCCAGCCAGTTGGAGATCAGTCCAGAAGAACCACACAGGTAAACCCCTTAGTGCCTTAAAACCACAGCCCCACCCCCCCAGAATGTACACAAAGCAACTAAGTCTTGGGAAAGGTACAGCTAGGTTGAAGCAACAGAGCCTGTGTGAGGGGCCGGAAAAGTTCTCCTCTGGACCAGGCACAGAACTGGAGGCTCTGCTGGAGAGAACAAAGACCAAAGAGAAGTGTGCCAGGCTACAGCAATCTCATGGGGCTGCACTGTGGGGGACGGGCACGCACAAACCTGTAGGTGAGGTCCATGGAGACCAGACAGCTGAGAGCAAGAAATGAAAACAGGCTGGGTCCCAAAGGGTGGCAGCTTCAATCCTGTAAACACCAGACAGGTGTGGGGGTTCAGGTGCAGGCCTGGGGCCCAGCTGAGCTCAGGGAGTTGGATGGGACCTTCCCAGCCTCCTCTATCCCTGATGATAAGCTGAGTGGAGAAGAGGCACTGCCAATCCTACCACTAGGCACACACAGCAGACGTTCAGGGGGAAAGAGACAGAGAGCTACCCTCCTAGTCCTCACATTCCAGATGGTCTTCTCCAGCACCCTCCTAAGTCCCAGCCGGCTCCACCCACACAGGCCCTTGAGGATTCACTATCTGTGTGGAGGGGAACATCCTTTTCCCATCCTCATGGGGCTTAGCAAACATGGCTGCAGCTGCAGGGAGTAAAGCTAACCGCCAGGCCAGCAATGCTTGACCTACATCTCCATGGTTGGTTGCATGCAAAGAAAAATACCAGGGATTTCCGTTGGTGTTCACCAGATGCAGCTGCCAAGGGAAGGCTGGGCCTTCTGAAGGCCTGTTGTGAGGAGGGCAGGGCAAGTGGTAAGCTGGCTGGGAAAGATGATGGGGCTGGCCTCTAAATTATTTCCTGGCTTTGAGGACCTCCCTAGATTTCGGAGACTCTATCAAATGTTCATCTTTTTTCTACCAAATCTTCCACTGAAGCTTTTTTTCCCTCCTATTCTAGCATATTACCCTAAGAATTGAGAGAAAGAGAGACACAGATAGAGGGAATGAGATTCTATTTGGAAAAGAACTCCCCAAACTAAACAGTTGTTCCAACTGTCAATTATTGGCATTGGAGGGAGGCTTTTCGATCTACACAGAAAAGAAGCAATTTGGAAGTTTTGCATGGTAATGTAAAAAGGGCTTGGGACTTTAGAGTCAGGACACATGGGTTTACTCCTGCTCTGCGGTGGTTCCATCTGGCTGCAGACATGTCAACAGAGCATCCTGGGCCTCACTTCTGTCATCTATCAAGTGTAGACAATGGACCAGATGATCTCTCTGGCTCTAGTAGTTTCAAGGCCGTGATTCTATTCCTAGGCCTTCCCCTTGGGCCCCCTCAGAGGTGCAGTGTCGCATAAGGGAAAAGCTCTCTTAGGAGACAAGAGACCTGAGTTCTAATCCCCAGGTTGCCTTTCATTAACTCACCGTGATCTTGGGCAAGTCACTTCACTTTCTTCATATGTAAACCAAATACTTGAAAGTGCACTGAGAAAAAGCACTACAAGAACTTTAGCGTTATTGTGTCTCCCTTGTGTCATTCATCCCTTAGCCATCTGCCTGCCTCCCTGGGGGCTTGTTCTTTACTTGGAATTGCCCCAATTTGCAAACCTTAGGATCCTAGAGACAGAATGGAGGAGGTAGGGATTCAAACCCAGGTGTGTCTGATTGCTGAGGCTAAGTTCTCTGACTATAGAAATGTGGAGGTGGCATGGATGGTGGAAAGGACTTGGGACTTAAAGTCAGAAGACCCCAGTTCTCTCCATGGTAAGACCTTCTCTGCTTCCTAGCATAGTCAGAGAGAGGCTCAATGAGATAATGTATGGACACAAAGAAACACTAGACAAACCTTAGTTAATGATCCTGCGCCGTTACTTTATGACCCAAGCCTGGGTTTCCCCACATTCAAAAGGAGAGCTTAAAGTGCAAGCCATAATATCTTAGGAATATAACAGCCCTATTTCTCGGCCTTTCATCCTCCATCTTGACCTCCCTTCTCATCCATATCAGGCCCATCCTTCCAGACTCCCATTACCTGGCCACCCAGCACAGAGCCCACAATGCCCTCCCCTCAGAGGCCGTGGAGGGTTCAGAGTCCTCGCTCTGACACTTATTTGCTGTGCGACTCTAGGCTTATCACTCAAACTCTGAGTGTTTATAAAATGGGCAGAAGCCCTACCCCCGATAGTCTTCCCTGAATGTTTGCTATTAATTATGTTATGCTTCCTCTTTCCTGTGAACCCTTCTGATTCTTTTAGTCTGTTCCATTTACTTTGGTACTTGCAGTCTTATGATTTAAGTTATTGAGAACTAGGCCTGTACTTTATACTTCTCTCCCACTGGAGCAATACATGACAGGTGTTCAAAGAACACCTGCTACACAATTGGTCCTTTCTAAGCCAGTATGGGGGGGGGGGGCATCATCAATCCTCAGGCATCACGTGGCAGCCTGCTCTTTGGCTACCCTATGCTAAGTACCCTATACTGGGGTAGGAGTTGGGTGTGGGGGAGAGGGTGAATGGAAGCTAAAGGGCACTCTTCTCTAAAGCATTCAGTGTGAGCCAGACTCACCCTCCCGAGAGAGCACCAAATGATATGGACAAGTGGAAGAGGAAGAGAGAGCCAAGGGAAGACCATGGACACCAGAATGAGTGATTGTGAGTCTAGCGGATTGGATCTGCATTCTGTTCTTATTAGCATTTGACCTTGGGATTATTACTTAACTTGTCTTATTCTCAGTTTTCCAATTTGGACAATGGGAACAATAATGTTTCCCAAGCAAGATTATTGTGAGAGTTAAAAATACAACACAGGGTACCTTTTATATAGCATATTACACACAATAGGTACTCAATAAACAGCAGCAACTATATTGTCATTAGTATATTAATCATAGATGGGTTTTGTCTATAGGCACCTCTAATGGTCAACACATGCACATAGAGAGAGAACCAGTGATTTATGGCTCTCTATAGCAACTGGAGCTCTGGATGGAGAAAGTTCTCTTCATGGAATCCTAATGAGATTGGACATTCTTTCCATGGAAAGAAGGGAGGCAGCTCAGTACAGACAGACCATAGGCCTCAAATGGACATATGGGGGTTCCCCCTTGGGGACTCCATAGTTTCCTGGCTGTGTGTTCTTTTGGCCAGTTATTCTCTCTGAGCCCAATTCCTCACCTGTGTTAGACTCTAAGACCGTATGTTATTCCTCCTGAGAGGCAGTCAAGGGTGTTCTTTAAGAGCACAGGTGTTAGAGGATTTAAACCTGGGGTTAAACTCTGCTCTGCTACTTACTAGCTTGGGCCAGTGACTATGGCACATTATTTAACCTTTCTGAGCTTTATTTAGTTTTCTCATTTAAAAACCTTCCTTGTTGGCTTCCTTGTGGCTGTATTTGCCTGTGCTTGACACATAGTAACCATTTTACTTGATACATGAAAGTGTTATCTTTGTATCCAGGACCCAGCACTGTAAGGCACTCAATAAACCTGCTGAATCAAACCCAGCCTCAGTGGAAGGGGTGCATAGAGAAAAGATGCTCCTGTAAACTGGCACCACTGCCATATTCCCACGTTGGCAATATCTATCAAATCATAGGTGCACCTATCCTTTGACCTTGCAATTCCACTTCTTAGGAATTTATCCCCCACAGATAACCCCATATTCATACATGGATGGGCCAAATGACAAATATGACAGGGCTATTCACTGAGTATCACTATTATAACTGCAAGAGACTGCAAAAAAGTGCCCACTAATGGGAACTAGTTAAATAGAGTAGAGGGGCACCTGTGCGGCTCAGTCAGTTGAGCCACTGACTTTGGCTCAGGTCATCATCTCTAAGGTTCGTGAGTTCGACCCCCTCATTGCGCTTGCTGCTGTCAGTGAGGATCTGCTGCCCACCCCCCTCCGAACCTCCCATGCTCAAGTGCATGGATTTGCTCTCTCAAAAATAAATAAACATTAAATAAATAAAGTCGAAGATAGTACCATGTACAGAATACTATGCAGCTATTAAAAAGAATGAGAAAGCTCTCAATAGACTGATATGGAATGACCTCTGAGACACTGCTAAGTGAGAAATCAAGGTACCGTGTGCATAGCACACGACTATCTGTGTAAAAACTGGGTGAAACATATGGGCATTTGCTTGTGTCTACTGAGTCTATTCTCCTAGCAAGGGAACTGGGCAGCTAGGAGACGGGTGGGAGGGAGGCATTTGTTCCTTTTGAATTTTGAAACACTTGAATATATTACCTATTCCAAGAAAATACATCAAAATTAAAGAGTGGGAGAGAAAAAATTTGATTCTCCCATGATATGCATTTGGGGCTCCCCAGAGACTGACGCTTTGGCCAGTTATTACACTATGAGAAGAAAAATGACAACTCAGGTATTTGCATCCTAGGATGCCAAAACAGCGTTGCTACTATGTGATTAACTGCACTAGGGTTGCCACCATCTCTGACCCTTTGTCTCAGGGTCCTGTTAAGATGGGGGAGGACCAGCATCTGTGAGGACGCTCCTTTATCCCCCGGGTTAAGGCTATCCAGGTAGAATAACAGGGAAAGAAGGCTCTGGTTAAAATAAAAATTATCCCTAATAGCTCTGGAAGAAAAAAAGGAAGGGAGGGAAGCTAGTCCTGGAGGGAGTGGGGGTGGTCAGGCTCTTGGTGCATCCCACCTTCATTCCCAGTCCCTCCTGTTTTTCTTAACAACTAATCTCCTGCTTTCCTGCTGAGAACACTACTGGGGACTCCTGGTAGTATATGGGAGACCCAACTGGCTCTGGAAGAAATACAAATGGCTGATAAAGTATAAGAAAAGATGCTTTACTCCATAAGTAACTCTGGAAATAGTCCTTGGATATTTCATTATGAGAATATTTATACACGTACAAAAGTAGACAGAATGATAAAATGAACCACCATGTACCCATCACTCACTCAGCTTCAACAATGATCAACTCAATACCAATGTGATTTCATCTGCTCCCAAACACTCTCTTTCACCCTGGTATTATTTTGTAGCAAAGTCCAGACATAGATCAGTATGTATTTCTAAAAAAGAAGGAATATTAAAAAGAAAAAAAAAAAAAAACAAAACGCAATACCATTATATCTAAGATCTGAAAAATCAAAAAAATCTTGGAAGGGCTTTAAATGTGATCAAAACTCTTTTCCAAAGAGGGCACCTTTGTTCAATATGAAATTTTAATGCAGTGTACATAATAAGCTCCAGGTACAACTCAAGTTATAAATAATTCAGATCTGTAGATGTTTAAAACCCACAGAAATAAAGGTATCCCGCCAGCAAAAACTTTAAGGTGACAAAAGAGTCAATTCTAGATCTATTAAGGACTTAAATGTGAAAAGCAAAACTTTAAAACTTTTGGAAGAAAATATAAGCACATGTCTTTAGGACCACAGGTTAAGGGAAGATTTCTTCAACAAAACATGAAAGTATAAATCACAGAAGAAAAGACTAAGCTGCATTAAATTAAGAAAGTCTAACAATCAAAAGACACATATAGAAAGTGAAAAGACAAACTATAAACTGAGAATCTAGATTTGTAACACATGTAGGCAAAAGATTAGTATTTAGAATATATAGAGAGTTCCTACAAATCCCTAAAAAAGCCAATCAAAAGAAACAGAGCAAAGACTTAAGCAGGTATTATACAAAAAAAGGAAACATGAATGATCAATAGAAGTAAGGAAAGCTTCTCCACCCCACTTGTAATCTGAGAAATGCAAATTAAAACCACAAGATACCATCTCATACCCACCAGGTCTACAAAAATTTTAAAGTCTGACCATATCAAGTATTAACAAAGATGTAAAGCAATGGAAACTCACATGCTGCTGGTGGCAGCGTCAACTCTCACCAACACAGAGCTAGGAAAGCAATCCAGGCATGACCTTCCATCAGGCAATTCCACTGCTGGGTGCATTTCCTACAGCAATGATGCTCAAAGTGTGGTCCAGGATCCCAACCCAGACACACGGAACCAAACACTGTGGGGGGTGGGGCCCAGCAACTTGGTGGTTTAACAAGGCCTCCAGGTGATTCTGATGGGCAGTCTAGTCTCCGAACCACTGCACTGGAGAACATGTGCATGTGGAGGAGACATACACAGGGCATTCAAAACCGCATTTGAAATAGCGAAAACAAGGGAACAGCCCAAATAACCACTGACAGTAGAATGGATACACAGACACATAATCATACAAGGGGATATGAAAGCGAACCAACTACAGATGTACACTTAACACTGATGGATCTCACCACGTTGAATAAAAAAAAGCGAACTACAGATGAATACACACATAGTATGTTTAAATGAAACTTAATAGCATGCAAAATACTCTCTATATAGTAAAACTGTTTGTTTTTTTTTTTTAAACGCAAGGGAATGGTAAATACAACTCTCAAGTGAATGGGAGGAGATGGCTGTGACTAGAGACAGCAACACAAGGGAGCTCCAAGGTGTTCATGAATGTTTGAGTTCTTTTTTTCCATTATTTAAAAATATTTAGGGGCGCCTGGGTGGCTCAGTCGGTTAAGCGTCCGACTTCGGCTCAGGTCATGATCTCGCGGTCCATGAGTTCGAACCCCGAGTCGGGCTCTGGGCTGATGGCTCAGAGCCTGGAGCCTGCTTCTGATCCTGTGTCTCCCTCTCTCTCTGCCCCTCCCCCGTTCATGCTCTGTCTCTCTCTGTCTCAAAAATAAATAAAAAAACGTCAAAAAAAATTTTTTTTTAAAAATAAAAATATTAAAAAATTTTTTAAGTTTATTTTTTGAGAGAGAGACAGCACGTGCATGTGCGGAGGGAGGGGCAGAGAGAGAGAGAATCCCAAGCAGACTCTGCACTGTGAGTGCAGAGTCCGACACAGGGCTCGAACTCAAGAACCGTGACCTGAGCCACAATCAGGAGATTCTTAACCGACAGAGCCACACAGGTGCCCCAATGTTTGAGTTCTCAAACTGGGTGATGAGTTTACAGGTGATCATTTTTCCTATTCTTGAAACCTTATATACACATTACATACACTGTTGTATTTACAATAACTTTCTTAAACAAACAAAAATGGTGTGCTGGAAAATAAAGCAATTCTCAGTCAGAACTGCAACCACTAATTCTCACTACATGTGTGGTGTCCAAAGGGTTAAGCCTATTTCTTGGCCTGTGGGTAGGAGGGCAGGCAGCAGCTGGGGCACAATGGGAGTCCCCAGCTCCAGCTGGCTCCAGGCTGAATCCGCCTGGATCAAGCACCACACCCAGGAACTGGCACCTGGGGAGGGAGGCGGATGGGGCTCTGGACAGGTGGCACCTGAAGCCCTTGGTGACCTGATACATGTCAGGGACTCGGTTCAGTCAGATAGATGGCAGTTTCCTCCTACTGGAGCCTCTCCATCTGGTAAGGAAGTGTGTTGGTGGCAGTTGGGGCTGGTGAGAAGGGGAAGAGGGTCTGGGACTCACGGTGGGGGTGGAAAAGGAACTGGGTGGGCTGGGCTCAGATACCAAGGGAGGCTGCTGGGATTAGCACCTGCTGAGAATGAGATTAAGTTTCTTGGGAAGGGCTCATCTATCTAATGCCCCCTGAAAGCTGTCTCCCTGTGGCTTTTCTCTGCTGGACAGATGGTGTCTGAGCTGCCTCTTGGAGGGTGGGCTCCTTGAGGGGGTGGCGGAGGTGGGGTGGGACCTGCTGCCTGCTCGGTCACGGGATTCCCTGCCCTGCACAATAATAATAATCAGAGCTAAAATCTTACTGAGGACTTAGTGTATGCCAGCACTGTCCTAAACCCTTCAGAAACATGAAGTTTTCGCAGCATCCAACTGCCTAAAGCCGAAACAGGTTTACATTTGAGGAAACTGAGGCTTGGTGAAGTCAAACACTTGCCAAAAGTCAAACAGCAAGCAACCTAGGACTTGAATGCAGGCAGTCTAACTCCACTGGCCATGACATCTTCCCCTTCTCATTAAATGGCAGCAAGCTCCTTCCAGTTGCTCAGGCCAAAAACTTGGGACTCCTCTCTCACACCTCTTATCCAATCATCAACAAACCCAGTTGGCCCGACCTTCAAATTATACTGAAGCTCTGACTTCCCTACTCACTACTTTTGCCACACCTCCATCCTGATACAAACTCCTACTGTCACCCAGCCAGCTTCTTACTGGTCTCTTGCTGCTGTCCATGCTCACCTGCCCAATTTCTGATTAGTCTCTTGCTTCTGCCGTTGCTTGTACAGTGAAAACAGAGGCTTTGGTTTGTTCACTCTGTGTACTGAACCTATAGCTCAGTGCCTAATGCATGGCAGGCATTCAGTAAATACTTGTTAATGAACAAATGAATGAATGACCAACATCTCTCAGGAAATGACTCAGATTCAGAGCGGAGGAGTGCCCTTAGCTTTCTCAGCCCTGATGACCTTCAAGAGCCCCAAGGCAGTGGTCAATGTCCTGCCCTATTATGAAATGTCCTGGGTGCATAGGATCATCACTGTGTCATTCACTTGTGCCTGCACACACGCACACACACAGGGACACAGGAGCAGGGCTGCTTCTGAGAAGGAATAAGCCTAGGCCACTTATTTCTGGGGGACTGTCCTCCATCTGTCCCTGCACTGTATACACTTCAGTTTTTACTCTCACAAATGATGAGTCATTGGAGGGTCTTGAAGTGAAGAACGACAGGACCTGATTTCTATTTTAGAAAGATCACTGGTTGTGGGGAGCCTGGGTGGCTCAGTCGGTTGAGCGTCTGACTTCGGCTCAGGTCATGATCTTATGGTTCGTGAGTTCAAGTCCCACATCTGGCTCTGTGCTGACATCGCAGAGCCTAAATAAAGCTTGCTTTGGATTCTGCGTCTCCCTCTCTCTCTGCCCCTTCCCCACTTGCGTGTGCGCATTCTCTCTCTCTCTGAAATAAACATTAAAAAAAAAAAAGATCACTGGTTGCTATATAGATATCAGAGGGGGGGGGGGGGGGCGGCAGGCAAGGGCAGAAGCAGAGAGACAGCTGATCCAGTTACCCAGGTGAGAGAGGGAATGAGCAATAGCTGGGCCTTCCCACGTCCCATTTCTAGTCTTTACCCAGGCTAGTTCCCCTGCCAAATTAAGAAACAGCAATAGCACATACTGGAGAGGGACTCTAGTCAGTGGTTTCCACTATTAATTTAGCACTTAAAGAAAATTTTTTTACATTTATTTATTTATTTTTGAGAGACAGAGAGAGACAGAGCACAAGCGGGGGATGGGCAGATAGAGAAGGAGACACAGAATCTGAAGCAGGCTCCAGGCTCTGAGCTGTCAGCACAAAGCCTAACGCGGGGATGGAACTCACAAACTGCAAGATCATGATCTGAGCCGAAGTCAGACGCTCAACCGACTGAGCCACCCAGGTGCCCCATTAATATAGCACCTTAATAACCCCTTCAATAGCCCTGTGAAGTGTGTTCTAACAGGACCCATGTTTTACAGAGAAAACAGAGGCTCCGAGAAGTAAAAAGTCAACTGTCAAAGACTACACAGCAGATGATCAGCATCCATCCACAAGTGTATCCAAGCTCCAAAGTCCAGTTCTAAGCCCACCTTTTCCCTGACCTTAACCCAATGGGCTGGCTCTCTTTTGAGAACCTATCTAAAGGGCTACCATTTAATGAATACTCCCTGGGTGCTGGGTGCACTGCTGAATGCTTTCCATGTGTTACGTAATATTCTAATGACCCAAGGAGCCAAAACCCTGGTGAAATCCATTTTACATGTGAAAACAGTAAGGCTGAGAGAGGCAAAGTCACAGCACAAAGAAGCCATCTGTTGTCCTACTTACCTGGCACTGAGCCATCTTTTTATTACTTTCTTTTGATTGTTTTCCTTTCTTAAATGTATTTCACTTATCTTTCTCCTTTATGACCACTGGGTCAAGAGGCGAAGGCAGGTATTTCAACAGATCTTAGTGTGGCGGCTGCTCTGTTCTGAAATCTAAGGTTTTTGTCCCCTTGACCAGACTCTAAATGCCAGAAGGCTGAAGTCCACAAATAACATTTTGTTTGCCCATCCTACAGTGCTGGGCCTGGACCTTGGACTTAGGTGAAAGAGATCAGAAGGGTCCGGAGTTCTTGCCGAGGTCACAGGGCTCAGGGAAGGTGGAAGAGGGGCACCTGGGTGGCTCAGTGGTTAAGCATCTTTTTTTTTTTTTTTCCCCAACGTTTATTTATTATTGAGAGACAGACAATGAGCATGGGAGAGGCAGAGAGAGAGGGAGACATAGAATCTGTAGCAGGCTCCAGGCTCTGAGCTGTCAGCCCAGAGCCCGACGCAGGGCTCGAACTCACGAACTGTGAGATCTCATGACCTGTGAGAACTCATGAACTGTGAGATCATGACCTGAGCTGAAGTCAGACGCTTAACCAACTGAGCAAGCACCCAGGCACCCCAGCATCCGACTCTTGATTCTGGCTCAGGTCATGATCTCAGAGTTGCGAGACTGAGCCCTGTTTGGGCTCCACACTGGGTGTGGAGTCTGCTTAAGATTATCTCTCTCTCCCTCTGCCCCTCCCGTTCCCACACATGCTTTCTCTTGCTCTCAAAAAAAAAAAAAAAAAAAGAATTAAAATTAGAAAAAAATTCCACACTGACACAGAAATAAATAAATAGATAGATAAATAGATAGATAGATAAATAAATAAATAAATAAATAATAGAGGTACTACAAACATTCACCCTCCTGTGAATCCTTCTATTCTCCAAGAACACTGATCCTTTAGCTTGGGAAGCTTTGAGGACAGCTTTCTCCAAGAAAATGAACCTTCCAGCTCTCTAAAAGTGGAAGCACTGTTCCACCCAACCCCCTGCAGACAGGTGGAATACCTGTACCCCAGCCTCATTCTGAAGAGACTTGCAGAGCAGAAAGGAAGGAGCAATGACTTTCAGTTCCTGTTAAAGTGTCTAGAAGCAGCAGCTGATTCGGCTAGATGATGTCACCTTCCCAAACCTCCTGACCAGCAGCTGAGATGGTAAAAGCAGGAAACTGGGGGATACTCAGCTGGTTAAGTCCGAACATGCCTCTGGCAAAGGCCAACAGTAACCCCAGGCTCCAAAGGCATCCTCAAGATGAGCAAAAAGAGTCCTCTCAGTTGGCAAGGATAGTAGGTATCATTCAAGACCCTTATCCCAAGCTTCTTCCACTACCCTGTTTTTGCTAAGTGGCTTTCTGCACATCCTGAACTAACAATGCTTCATTCATTCCAAAGGTGGGGCAACGGAAAGAATTCTGGTTTTAGAGCCACACCAATCTGGATCTGAATCCAGGTTCTACTGTGCACAAGCTGCAGGATCCTAGGCGTGGAACGTTACCATTCCAGACCTCAGTCTCCTCACTGGAAGAGAAACTGGGGCCAACAGACCATGTACCACACAGGCTGGGTGGCAGAATTAAATGAGAAAATGCACAGAGTACCTGACATGGCTATTGACAGGTGCTCGATAAATGGCAGTCACCCTTATTCCCCTTGGATGTCTGTGAGGGAGGTGTGAAGAACATCTTCATCTACAACATTTCAAAAGGAAACAAAGGCCCAGACTGGGCACGCCGCTGTCAGAGCTGAGTATCTGCACTGGCCCAAAGCTTGGATGAGCCAAGTGCACCCCTGCCTTGCTTTTCTGTTTGCAAAATCTTTGCTTCAAATCTTCCCAGGCTGCTGGCTCTTTCCCCTTAACCTAGGTTAACTCGGGTCAACTGTCACCTCCTTAAAGAGGCTTTCCTTGATCTCCCTGCATAAAGTTGCTTCCCTAGATACTCCATTACTCAGTTTCATTTTCTTTACATTGTTTAACCTTCTATTTGAAATGATTTTATTTGTTTTACAGGCTAGCTGTCTTCCCCACTAATATAAGAGTTCTGTGACAGCAGCGTCCTTGACTGTCTTGCTCATCACAGCACCCCCAGCACTTAGCACAAAGCCTGGCATGTAAATGGTGCCCAATGAACATTTGTTGAATCACCAAAATGAAGGAACGCACCCAGGATGGTCAGAGTCTCACCTGACAAATGCCCCACTTACTCTTCTGTTCACTGTCCGTTCAAGGTCCTGGCTCCCATTTCAGATGCTGGCACTGCTACCTGGGAATCAGTGGACCGACAGGCAGCCAGGATGGGCATCTATGCCTGGCAATGACTCATCTATTGGGATACCAGGGCTGCCGAGGAGGGCCTCAGAATCTTTTCTTGGCACTTGAAGCTTCCACAAATTTGGCTCCAACTGACCGTTCTGGCTTTATCAACTAGTAAGAGAGGGGCCAGTCCACACATACTTCCAACTGGACTACTGCTGCTCATGGGTCTCTTCTCAAGAGTCCATCCCAGTTGGCACATCTTAGCTCACATGACCCCCTGCTGGGAGCACCAGTTCTTCTCCCTCTCTATGGTAAGCTCCAGCTTTAATGGCCCCTCTGCTGTGATGTGCTTCTTTTACTTGGCATTTAGCATTTACTGGTGGCTTTCACAACATCTCTTTTCATGTGATGTCTTCTCTCTCTAATTTGGTTCAAAGTGTCTTAAGAACTGGGTCTTCAGGGGCGCCTGGGTGGCGCAGTCGGTTAAGCGTCCGACTTTAGCCAGGTCACGATCTCGCGGTCCGTGAGTTCGAGCCCCGCGTCAGGCTCTAGGCTGATGGCTCGGAGCCTGGAGCCTGTTTCCGATTCTGTGTCTCCCTCTCTCTCTGCCCCTCCCCCGTTCATGCTCTGTCTCTCTCTGTCCCAAAAATAAATTAAAAAAAAAAAAAAAAAAGAACTGGGTCTTCAATTGGGTGATATCTCAACTAATCTCTTAGGGAAAAGGCTCTCTTTGAGACAAAGTTGGGGTTGAGGCAAGGGCCAGGCTCCTCCCTGCTGGACTGGCTCTTTTGGTAAATGAGAAGGAAGAGATCATGCTGCCTTAGTCCAGGAGTCCAGCTGATGAGGTGGTGAGGAAGCCAACAAATCCTGGACTATTATATGCAGTCGGGACAATCTCAAGGTCAAGTGTGTGAGAGGATTTTATTTTATTTATTTATTTATTTTTAATTTTTTTTTTTTAATGTTTATTTATTTCTGAGACAGATCATGAGTGTGGGAGGGGCAAAGAGACAGGGACACAGAATCTGAAGCAGGCTCCAGGCTCTGAGCTGCCAGCACAGAGCCTGATGTGGGGCTTGAACTCACAGACTGCGAGATCATGACCTCAGCCGAAGCCGGACTCTCAACCGACTGAGCCACCCAGGCGCCCCTGGGATTTTATTTTTAAAGTAGGCTCCACGCCCAATGTGGGGATCAGCCTCGTAACCCCAAGATCAAGAGTTGCATGCTCCACCGACTGAGCCAGCTAAGTGCCTGGTGATTGGATTAAAAAATAAAAAACCATTTTCAAGAATCTGGGCATAATTTAGTAATCAATCATAACAACAGTAGAAAAACTGCTCAGTTCAAAGAGACTCAAGTATCCATTTCTGTGGACCCTATTTTAGTTCTGGCTCTTGTTTTCTTACCCATACTTTTGTTTCACCTGACATCTCTAGCTAAATCCTTCTAGTTACATGAATTTTCCTAAGTTGCATCCAGCTCTTTGTAAAACAGAATGGGGTTCCAATAAAAAAAATAAGAGTCTAGGTTTTTTTTCCCCTTTTTTTTTTTGAGAGAGAGAGAGAAAGAAAAAGTAGTAGTGGGAGAGAGGGGCAGGAGAGAGAGAGAGAGAGAGAGAGAGAGAGAATTTTTTTTTTATTAAAAAAAATTTTTTTAATGTTTATTTTTGAAAGAGAGGGAGAGACACAGAGCATTAACAGGGGAAGAGCAGAGAGAGAGAGGGAGACACAGAATCCAAAGCAGACTCCAGGCTCTGAGCTATCAGCACAGAGCTCAACACGGGGTTCAAACTCACAAACTGAGATGATGACCTGAGCCGAAGTTGGACGCTTAACCGACTGAACCACCCAGATGCCCTGAGAGACACTCTTAAGCAGGTTCCACACTCAGTGAGGAGCCCAACATGGAGCTTGATCCCACAACCCTGGGATCATGACCTGAGCTGAAATCAAGAGTCAAATGCTCAATCGACCAAGCCGCTCCTCTGGTTTTCTTGTAAATGCTATAATAGTGTATAAAAAATGATGTTCCAAACAACTCATTATGAGAAGCAACAAAGATAATGCAAGTAAATCACTAAACACAGTGCTTGGCACTTAGCATTCAAAAGATGAGCTGAAACAACAACTCTCAATTCTTATTGGCTTCACTTCTCTGGGCCTCAGTTTTCTCATGTGTAAAATGAAAACAACATCTCAAGTTTGTTCATTTGCTCAGTCATTAGTCATTTGTTCCAAAATCATTCACTGAATGTTTACTACCTGCAAGGAACAGTTTTAGAGTTTTAGGAACTACAGATAAAATAATGAACAAACCAAAGTCCTTATAATCATGACACTTGTATTCCAGTGGAAGAAACAAAAACCAAGTAAACACACAAAAGGAAAATGTCAGAGATCAGTGCTATGACAAAAAATACAAGCAGGTGAAAGACTAGATAATGTAGCAGGTAAAAGACTAAACAAAGTAGCTCAGCTACTTTAGACAAAAGGTCAAAGAGAATCTCTTGGAGGAGGTGACCTGGGAGCTGAGTCAATGGAAAGAACCAGCAAGGCACACACCAGGGCAGAGCATTCTAGGTAGCGGAAACAGCAACTACAAAGGCCCGAAGGCAGGGACAAGTGTGACGGGAACAAGGAACAGCAGAAGCCTCTGTGGTCAGGGTACAGAGAGGGAGTGGAGGAATGGATGGAGGATGGGAGAGGCAGCCAGGACCAGATCATGCAAGTCTTAGCAGACTTGGTAAGGACTGTGGGTTTTATTCTAAGTGGGTAGAGGTTGACAAGCAAGAATGTGGTAAGATCTGGACCTGGTTTTTAAAATTTTTTTTTTCAGTTTATTTATTTATTTTGAAAGGGAAAGAGTGTGGACACGCGTGTGCACACACACGCACACACACAAACACACACCAGTGGGGGAGGAGCAGAGAAAGAGAGAGAATCCCAAGCAGGCTCCTCGCGGTCAGTGCAGAGGCAGATTCCACTCGAACTCACAAACTGTGAGATCAGATCTGAGCTGAAACCAAGAGTCAGACACTTAATCAACTGAGCCACCCTGCCCCCCTCCCTCCCCCCCCCCCCCAACCTGGTTTGGCAGTAGTGTTTTTTTTAAGGTCCCTTCCCAGCTCCAAACTTCTGATTCTTTCCCTGTCATTCTAGGCTCCCATGAACTAGCTGCATGAGCAAGAAAGATGCACCCTCCTCACTGGAGAGGGTGCAAAGAGAAGGAGTGCAAAGAGAAGGAGCGGTTTCTGCCTAGGGCAGTAGTAGGGAATCTGTGCCACCTTGTTCTGCAGAAGATGGAGGGAGTGGCCCAGTCAGGGAGGGGTGGGAATCCCAGCTTGCAAAACATCCCCAAGCCACCTGTATTGTTTTTGCCTCCTGTGTGGAAGTTTCTGCCAATGACACAGTGCTCTGGAATGCTTCCCCCTCTCCCCCCCAACCATACACACACCCAACCTTCCGTTTACAGAGACACAGTTGTACTTTGCATTCCTCCCAGGATTTAGTTCAAATCTAGCCTACAGGAAATGGTCGATAAAGAGCTACTGATTGATTAATGAAGATGGGGAATATTCTCAGCCATTAAGCACATATTAATGAGTACTATGAGTACTATGTTGGTCTTTGGGGATGGAAGGTGATTAAGATGGGTTTCTTGCCTTCACTGAGCTCAGAATTCAGCAGATAGGCCAAAACCACAGACAGCTACAACGAAGGATACAAGAGTAACAGCAGCAACATTTACTGGGCCCTCCTTATCCAGAGGTAGAACACGTGGGCTTTGGAGCCAGCAGGCTTGGGTTCAACTCATGACTTCACCACTTAGTAGCTGTGTCTTTGGGCAAATTCCTTAAACTTCCCTATGCCTCACTTTTCTCCTCTGTAAAATGAGAATAATAAGAGTACCTACCTCAGTGCTACTGTTTTGAGAATTCAGAGAATTAATACATATGAACACTTAAGTGGAACTGCACAAAAAATACTATTGTTAAAATTACTCTAACATCTGTGTTGAGCTTGACATGTATGATCTCATTTCATCCTTATGAAAAACTGAGGCAGGTATTATTATTTCCACTTTTCAGAGGCTCAGAGAAGGGGAGGAATGTGCCCAAGGACAAGCAGCTGGTACGTGATGGAGCCTGGATTCAAATTCAGCTGTGTCTGACTCTATAGCCCAGACTGGGTGCCAACGGCAGGCTTTGCCCTGGAGCTCCATGGGCTTCCCTCACTGAGGTTTGGAGTACTGATTTCGAAAGCCAACTTCCACCACTAACTCAAACCAGAAACTGCCCCCAGGTGCCCACACACCTGCATGGACAGGCAGGCAGTTTCCTCTAGGTTGGCTTCTTGTCTGGCCCTATACATCTCTCAGTTTCGTCACTTAGCCACCAGCCTGGGGCCTCATGCCTGCACCTGCTGCTTGACCCAGTCCCAGGAGACCCTGAACTTAGACTTGGGCTCCCTCACTAGACCCTGCCCCAAAGGGCTGTTTCTGAGGACTCCCTGAAGATTTCCTTGATATGGTAACCCCTAGGGTTTCATATGAATGTGGGTGCTGTGAACAAAGGGAAATTTTTCTGGCTGAGTAGCAGACGGAGAAGTGGGTAGAACGAGGGGTGGATGTTCTTGTTCTGAATCAGAGGTGAGCGTGGGGTGAGGCCCACTGTGCCTCATGGTTTTATGTTTAAGCAGTACTGATCCTGGCTGGGTCAGATCTCCCACTCAGCAGTCCAGCCGAGGCAGGCGAGGACATCCTGGGGTTAGGAGGGAACACTCATTTCTACTTCCCATTTGAGTCACACTCAAGAGTTCTGGCCTTGTCTGGTAATTTGACTACAGAAGGCAGTAATGGCTTAATGTCACTAAACCCTCAGCCACCAAGTGCTAGGCCTCATCATAGTTGATGACAGCGAGAGAGACAGTTTTCAGCCTCGGTAAGTTCAGGGGGCCTTGCTTTCGGCTTCCTCCCAACAATCCTGTGAAAAGAGTATTATTTCCATTTTATGGATGTTCAGACTTAAAGAAGTAAAGTAACTTGTCCAAATTCGTGAAGCCAGATAAGCGAGCCAGCTATTGCTTCCACTCAAAACATGCTTGTTGGCTGAATGAATGAACGAATGAATGAATGACACAGCTATGGTTGTGACCTCGTCAAGGAACAGCAACAAGACCAAATATTTATAGTTCTCAAAGTGCTTTTTCATCTATCGTCTCCCTGGGCCTCACAGCTAGCCCACGAGGGAGGCAAGGCGGGTGTTATCTTTCTGCAACAGATGAGGCAACGGGCAGAGCTTGGGCAAAAGGCTTATGGCCACACAGCAAACAAGGAGTGGAGCCATCCTGGAAAAACTCAGAGGCCTCACAACACTTTGTTTAATCGTTCAAACATGTCACACACCTACTATGCGCTAGGTGTGCTTCTCTGCACTTCTATTTTTATTTTATTTAAAATATTTTATTTTTAAGTACTATCGACACCCAATGTGGGGCTCAAACTTATAACCTCAAGATCAAGAGTCACACGCTCCAGATGGAGCCAGCCAGGCGCCCCAACTTCTATATACTTTAAATATTCAACTCACTAAGCCTTCCACTCAGTCAACAAATAATGATTGAGTGCTTTCTATGTTCCAGGTTCTGTGGCAGGTTCTAGGGACACAGCGGTAAATAAAGCAGGAGGAGGGCCCTGCCTTCCTGGAGGTACTCAGCAAAGATCAAATACGCCCTATTGCCAAATGCCAGGCTAGCCACGATTACTGTGAACAGAGCATGACTTGGGGCACTTGTGGAGGAGGTGGAGGACAAGGTTATAGACCACTGTCCTCAGCTTCAGGATCTTAAAATCTCCAAGCTCTTGGTTCAAAGGATATCCACATACTCTCTCAACCTAGAAATTTTCTCTTGGAGAGTAGCGCCAATAGTGACCACAGCAACTTGACCACCTGTGAAGACACTCTGATAATAATAGCAGTAATAGTAGCTGTCATACTTAGTATATTTACTATATGCCAGCCCCCATGCTAAGTGTTCCATGTATCTTACCAGTTATTTTCATGCTCCCAAGAGTCTTTCAAGAAAAGCACTATATATTATTACCTCTTTCTTATAAATGAGGAAACTAAGGCTAGGGGAGATAAGTAATTTGTCCAAGGATAACTATAGGGCAAGTAGGCTCCAGTACTGGTTTGCCAAATTTTGTGCCTCTTAACAGTGATGAAATTTGTCTGAAGGAGGCCATGGAGAGGCAGACACCAGGAACACCAGGAGCAGCTACTGCCTGGCAGGGCTGGAGCCTCCAGAGCCCCCAAAAGATTCTTCTTCACCCCCTTCCATCCAGCCTTAACAACACACAGATGAGAAGGTAAGGAGGAAATGGTTAGGTGTGCTCAAGCTATCTCCAGGGGCATAGGAGTCTCCCTCTCTACAGAACCTCCAGGTAAGAAGTTTGTGACCTTTGTTTGCCACCCATCAACCCCCCAGAGAGAGAAAGAAGTGGGCATGGGTGGGGGCAGGGGAGTCTTTTCTCCCTTGGGTGGGTGGAGGGCACATCAAGGAAGAAGGGAGAAACCTGATTGGTTCCTTCCTTTCTTGGACAAGAAGCCCGTACATGTGATACAGTGCATATCCTTCACATGGAACCCCCTTGGGGGAATGCCAGGGCACCTTTTGGACCTAAGAAGCCTCAGAAAGGAGAGACTGGTACAGCCCTAAATTGCAAGCTAAGCTAACAATTTCTAAGCATTGTAACTAGGTCATCAGGTTCCTAGAGAAGCCAGCTGTGGCTGGGGGATGGGGAGGGCAATTTTGTAGTCTACCAAGATCCCTACTTCCCTTCAGGCCCCGCCCTCCCTGAAATCTGCACCTGCTCCCAAACTGATCCCTTCCCCCAGCTGGGCCCAGCTGTCAACGGCTCCCAAAGCCCTGCCCCTGCCTTCCATGGGCCAGAACCATGGAGGCCTCTTGGGCAGGAGGTATCTTATTGCCACCTGAGCCCTTCAGAAAGGGGGTTGTACGACAGGGAAGAAGTGGCCTGTCATGGTGGGTATTTCTTGCTCCATGAGGGCAGCAAAAAAGTTGGGCCCCTTTGGGCCTTCCTAGGGTACCTTCCTGGCATTGTTGCCACAGGTGGCAGGAGACAGGTGATGTTTACCCTACTGACACAAGAGTTGCCAAAAGGCTTCAATCAAGCCTTTGAATCTGCACCTGCCCCAGAGCCCCAAAATAACAACCCGGGCAGCCTACCTGATCCACAGGTCACAGGTGCCTCTGGCTTTTATCTCCCTGCAGTTTTCCCTGCTGTGTCCCAGCTGGCAAGAGATTCTCTTTCCCAGGCGTCACCAGAGACCTGGCTGCATCCCTCTGGTATTGGGCCTCTCCCCACTGGGCCCACCTGTACTGTCAACCATCCCTATCCCTCTGCCCAGAGACTTCTGCCAGCAGTCACTGCTCCCTTTTCCCTGACCAGCTTTACTCACAACCCAGACCCTCTTCAGCCAGTCTGCCCTCTCGCTACCTCCCAAACGCATCATACACTTTCTACCCTCCAGATCTGCCCGAGTGGTTCTTATCTACCAAGGCTGCCCTTGCACATTCCTTCCAACTACTGAAAGCCTTCATGGTCCACATCTTCCTAATAGGTAATAATGATGCCTAACATTGACTGAGTATACCGCATCAGGCACTGTGCTAGGTGGGCTACAGGGTCACTCACTCATTTAACAAATATTTGCTGAGTGTCTCCTACATGCCAAGCACTCTGCTAGATGCTGGGGATGAAGGAAAAAAATGAGACAAAACTCCTACACTCTAGGGGACTTAGATTTTACTGGAGGAGACAGACGGTAAACATGTAAACATGGGTGGCTTCTCCAGAGGTGATAATTTCAGTCGAGACTTAAATGGTAAGATGACAGCCCTGATCAGATCTAGGAGAAGAGTGACCCAGGCTGAAGAAAAAGCAATTCCATGAGAAAGACATTACTACTATTATCTTCATCAAGGGATGACTCTTATCTTCACTTTACAGCTGGGGAAACTGAGGATTCAGTGTGCATTGCATTGCACAAAGCCACACTGCTGAGAAGGCTATTGTTCAAGCCTATGGTGATCTTTCCCCTCCTGACACTTTCCACTATTGGCGCAGGAGAGGGTCTGGGTTGGCAGTGCAGTTGGCAAGGGAGAAGGCGCATATTGATGATGCAGCCTGGGAGTGGAGGCCTCTGGACCGAGTCATCAATTGAATAGCTGATGGTGGAAGTGGCCTGGTTTGGCAGAGTTCCAGGGCATCTGTGGGATGCAGCCAGTGGGTCTGTCCTCTTCTGCTTCTGGAAACGACAGCACAGATTTGGCACAGTTTGCCTGGAGCCATTCACCAAGTGTTTCGGGTCTATTCCTCCTGCTGCAAATGAGTTTGCTTCCTTAGGGACAGAGACATTTTTGTCACCTAACCTGCATCTAATAATAACCTCATGTTCATTGAGCAGATGCTGGCCAAGCCCTTACCCAACCTCAGGCCCTGTGCCAGGAACTCAGGGTAAAATAAGCCAGTCCAGACCTGCAAAGAAGCAATGACGCAGTGGCTTGAGGGTAGGCTTTGGCACCAGATACATCTGAGTGCGAGACCCAGATCTGCCTCCTGTAAGGTATGTTAGTGTGGACATATTATAGAGGCTCTTTTTTTTTAAAATTATTATTATTTTTCAACATTTTTATTTTCTTTTTTGAGAGACAGAGACAGAGTGCTAGCTGGGGAGGGGCAGAGAGAGAGGGAGACACAGAATCTGAAGCGGGCTCTAGGCTCTGAGCTGTCAGCAGAGCCCGACGCGGGGCTTGAACCCCAGAACTGTGAGATCGTGACCTAAGCTGAAGTCAGACACTTAACTGACTGAGCCACCCAGGCGCCCCTATAGAGCCTCTTGAAGATCTGGATTCTCTGTCTTGACACAGTTGTGAGGACCAAACAAGATGATTAACGTCAAGGGCATAAATGTAGCACTTGGCACAGAGCAAACACTCAACACACAGTATCTGTTATTATTATTAAAAAGCACTTTTAAATTTCACTTTCTTGCTTAAGCCTCCCTTACTCTGATGAGTTGGTATTACTTCTCTCAGATTTAAGGGTGAGAACTTGAAACTGATATGCCTAGTACTTATGTAGTAGAGCAAGAAATCAAGCTAAGCTTCAAGTCTGAGTCCGGAGTTTTATCTATGGGTGTGTGGAAGGTGATCAGTACACACCAACTATAATGAACCTTGCCTGGTGTGTCTGGCGATAGAGGGGGTAGACGGGTGATACATATAGCCTGACTCAGATGGCAGAAGGATACTAGCAAGGCCCCAGGTGTGGGGCACGGAAACAGACCACTGAGGGATGGGACCCAGGTCTACTCACCCCAGTACCCACAGTATCCCCAGCACTTAGCACATGTAAAGCATTCATCAGTACTTGCTGCTTTAACAAATGAAATCAAACTCTAAGGACAGCTCCAAGCAATGAACAGCCTTAGGGAAGGCAGACATTATATATAACATTCAGGCCTTAAAAGCCAGAAAAAGACTTGTAAGACTGACGCTGCCATTTACTGTGGGACAAGACTCCTGGCCTTAGTTTCCTTCCTGAAATGGGTCTAAACATACCCACCTCACCTACCTCGCTGTGAAATGATGTATACAAAGGAGGCTGGTAAATGACACAGCGTTCACACGCACATAAAAGCTACTATCATCACGCTACAGACTACTAAGGCAGTAAAGTGTTAAAAGTGTCACCTCGAGTTTGAAGCCCAGGTTGCCCTGGTATTAGCTTATGAGGCCCAGAGCGTGTCACTTTTCTCCGAGCCTCAGTTTTTCTCAACCATAGAATGAAGATAACCTTGTAGGGCTTTTAAGAAGGGTAGAGAAAAAGAACACAGGGTTTGGAGTAAGATCGTCTTGGTTTCAAATCCTGACTCTGCCTCCTGCTAAGTAAACCCTCCAAATCTCAGTGTCCTATAATGGTAAAGTTGTCAGGACAGTAACAAAGAGATGATGTTGGTAAAAGGCCTGTCACGTAAGTGGCACTGGATAAATACCCACCATCGTCTAAACACTGGTACAATGGGGGGCAGGGGCCGAGTACTTAAAAGTGGGAGCTTGGAAACTACTCTCCCAGGCTTTGCCACTTACTACCTCTACCTGTGCTACCTTGCGTAAGTTGCTTAACTTCTCTGTACCTCAGTTTCCTCACTTGTAAAATGGGGTTAATAACAGTACCAACTTCAAAGTGCAGCTAGACGAATGGAATAAATACATATAAAGCCCTCTGAACAATGCCTGGCATAGAGTAAGCACTTGATAAATGTTAGGTGCTATTAATAGTAATGTTAACAATAATATTAATCACCAAGTGGAATAAGAGGGAGGGACTGTTTAATCCTGGGATGTGGGCATCCCATGGAATAATTCCAGGGAAGTCCCTGGACAGCTCTGTAGTCAAGTTTTCAGCTGCTGAGAGAAAGACTCTTCCATGGAAAGGACAGGAGGCTGGGGGGCGGGGGGGGGGGGGGGGGTTCCTGAGCAAAAGTCTCAATCCTGCTGACCAGGAAGCCAGCCTCTGGGGAGACAAGTCAGGCTCCTTGGAAGGGACACTGTGTTCCTGGCTCCGCCTGGCCTGACCGGGGAACAAAGGCACGTGTGTGTGGCCAGGGAGGAGGGAGGGGAATGTTTCCCTTTCAAGAGCGGAACAAAGGATCTGAGGCATAGTTGAGTGCGTTCCAATCTCCTCCCAAGCTAGCTCCCATTCCTCAGATGATTGTCCAACAAGGTTTTCAACCTTCTAGCTTCCTCTTGAAAGGTGAAGGGGGGAGGGGCTGACTCCACTTCACTCCATCCTCTGTCATCAGTCTCCAAGAGGCAGGATTTATATGTGCCAAACCTCTAAGATCTCTCTTAGGAGTCTCCATCTTGTGCAGGGGGGATGGAGTGGGGGGGGGGGGGGGGGGGGGGGTAGGGACCTCAGGGGAAACTCGGGGTTAATGGATGACACAAGGCACTGCAAGTGACAGGCTTAATGTCCCTCTAGGGGGAGTCCCAGACTGAAACTGCTACTGAGTGATGGAGCCTGGGAGAGAGATGGAGTTCTGGCCAGCCCCCAGAACAGAACTGTTCTGACAGAACTAACTGGAAATGCATTTTCAAATCTTAAAGGGTTGACCAAGGGCTGGGGAGAGAAGCTAGGTGAAGGGTGAAGGGGGAGGGAGCAAAGAAAGTAACTGACAAGAGGAAAGGGAGGGACACGTCCAAAAAAAGTAGTTTGTGGGGAGGGGGGAGTCTTTAGGGACATTACTTTCCAGTTTCTACACTCTCACCAGCAGGAATCGGCTGCAGGGCTGGGACAGGAAGCAGTCCATGGAAGTCATTGCAATGGCATTTCCTGAAGAGCGAGAGAAAAACCTCTAGTTCCGAGGGGAGCTCTGGAGTCTGCCCAAAAAGCCTTGTAGCTTGGAGCTAGCTGTAAGGCTCCAGCTTGGCCTGAGAGTCTCATCAGGGATGAAACCAAGTATCAGAAGGTCCCAGAGGCAGTTTCTTTCTGCAAAAACACTATTTGCAAAAATCAATATGTAATAAATGGGAAGCCAGAAGGAGCCCTAGGATGTGGCTGCTGTTTGCTGCTGATACCGACAGTCACTACTCTGAGAACATTAAGAAGTGGATTAACTCACTGAGTCTTCAGAACAAGGCACTATTATTGCGGCTATTTACAAGTTAAAAGACTTGTCCACGGTCACACAGCAAGTAAGTGGTCAAGTGATCCACAGATCCAAACCCTGCCTCTTCCTCCCGATGTGTAACCTTGGGCAAGCCATTTCACCTCTCTCAGCCTGATTTCCCTCCGGCTCACCCCGCTGCGTGGCTATATGCATCAAAAAGGCAAGGTGGATATGAAAGCGCTTTGGAAGTTGCAAAGTGCTACATAAATGTAGAATATTATTACTGTGGGGTCAGTGAGAAAGTACCCTGTATTGACACTGGAATTACTTAATTTTTATAGCTCAAGTGCTGTAGCTGTTGATAGGAAAGAGCCATCCTCAAATGTAATTAATATGCCTTAATGGTGGAATTGGCCACAAGGCTTAAGGCCAGTGACAACCAGATTCCTACCTAGACTGTCCACTTCAACCCTCTGTCCTACAGATTTGGGGGAAACTGGAGCCTGGGGGTGAAGTGAGTTGGCCAAGGAAAGACAGTGAGTCAGAGCAGAATGACAGAACAAGGATCCTGACTCTATGACCAGTGCTTGTACCACCACAGCACAGAAACACCATGGACTCCTACCATGACAAAAACACTGCTAGGACCCTGCCCTGAGGATGTGCTGGAGGGGCATGGAGCCCAAAAAAGGAGAATGCATGCTGAATGGGTTTCTGACTTGAGTTCTGGGGTAAAAATGATAGGAATTATGCTAACAACATGTGCCAGGCTCTACACATCTTGGGCATGCCTCATAAGGTCTTTGTCATGACCTGATGAAGCAGATATCATTTGCCCCAAGGTTCAGAGAATTCAAGAAGCTTGCCCAAGGTCACACAGCTAGATGTGGGTGAGCTACGACCTAGGCCCAGACAACATTTCAAACAGAAATATTGCTAGAATGGAGGAGAACCATTCAGGATACCGCATTTGGACAGAACTATCGCTGAAGAACATCTAGCTTACTTAGCCTTGATTTCATGACCTCCTAGCGGTTAAAAAATGTGGCCTCCATCAACATGCCATGTGCAAGCTTGGCCATTTGCTCTTAGTCCCTTCTTACAACTCCCACTTCCGTCTCCTGATCCAAACCACTATTCTTTCTAACCTGGCAGTTGCACCAACCTCATCACAGGGTTCCTGGCTGCAGCCCTTGCAGAATTCAGATCACTTTACCCGTGCTCCAAACTTTTTTCTGGTCTCTCACTCATTCAACCACAGCCAAGTCCTCATCGTGGCCTGTAATGCCCTGTGCAATCTGGCTTTTGGCCACCTCTCCCCCTTCAATCCCAACCACTCTCCCTCTTGCTAGTTCTTCTCCTGCCACTTTCTTCAGGTTCGGGCTCAAATATTACTTTTTGGTGAGGCCTTCCCTGACCACTCTTAAAACTGCAGCCCCACCTCCCTTGCTAGGCATGCCCTATACTTCAACCTGCTTTATTTTCTTCACAGCGCTTACTCTCACTTGATATGTTATATACGCATAACGACATGTTTGTTGTCCGTCTCTCCCCGCTAGAATGTGAGCATCACAAGGGCAAAACTTCATTTTACTTAAGGCAGTACCCCTAGTACCTAGGACAGCCTGTGCATAGAAGCTCAATAAACACTGTTTGAATCAATGACTGAACCATCAGGTAAAGGAGTTTCCATTACTATTATTCTGGTTTCTGGTTTGATAGCTGTGTTTCTTCAGAAATTTAGTGGGCATCTCTTTCATTAGGTGCCTGCTATGCCCAAGACCTCTGGTCAGTGCTGAGGAAACAAGTATGGGCAAGACGCAGACTTGACCTTCAGGAAAACTCCTAAATCTGGCAGAGATGTGATTGTGTTAGAAATGTCTTCTTTACACTCATTTAACACTACCACTGTTATTTTTCTCTCATTTATTCGAGTTCTGCTGGGTATTTTAACAATAAAAAAAGGCTTAGGCCCTCTTCCCAGATATTTGAAACTGGTGATCATATTCTCCTGAGTCTTCTCTTCCCCAGGCTAAACAAAAAGACCCAGTGGGATTGTCTGACTCAGGTCTGCCAACTGGGAACGGGGAAGACAGACTGTCGGCTATAGGGACAGAAGAGAAGTGGCTCCAGGAGCAGAGTGACTCCTTCAAAGAAAAAAGAGGGAGTCCCGAGGGAGGACTCTGTGGAATTAGGTTGGAGGTTGGGGGTGGGGACAGGGCCCTGCTAATTAAGGTAGCAGGAGATTATGCTTCTGTCGAAGAGCAGCTCACTGGGAATTACCCCTAAATCTATCCAGGCTAAACCCGGACAAGACCATAGTTGCTGAAAGAAAGCCCCATGATGGAAGGCTGTGGCTACTCAAAATTGCTGAAGTCCATCGGACTCAGGACAGATACCTGCTGGGGAAAGGACAGCTGACAACCGCTGCTTCCTGCAGCCCAAACAAATGTGGTGACTGTCCACAAAAAAGAAAAGAAAATCTTCTGGGTTCTGTCGAGACCCCCTGAAAAAACACCTGGGTAATTTTCTAGCAGAGGCTGAAGGGCTCCATGGGGCCACTGGGGAAATTAGTCCCAGGAAGTCTGGAAAATTCTGTGATGGCGACAGAATTTTAAAAGCAACGTCAAATGCACATCCAGAAGAACTGGGTGTTTTGAGGTGGAGTCCCTGAGATATTTCTACCTCACTTTGGGACCTGAATGAGATTACTAAAAATTTCCACGTTTGGGGTTTCTAATGGGGTTTCCCCAAGAAAACCGCAGAACTGCCAACAGCTGCTGAGATCTGCAAAGGTCACTGAGGTGCTTCAGCTAATCATATACCCATGCCAAAGAAGCCAGAATAGGCAAGAAGAAACCTATAGAAACTAGAAGACCACAGAGCCATGCAACCTGGGAAAGGCCAAATTACGCTTCCTCTCCCCACACACTGTTCATTGCTCTCAGCAATGGTATTTCCATCAGGCTTAGGGGTTTCCCAGGCACAGAGATCCCAAAATGGCCTAGTCTACCTGGGTCCTCACCCTAAAGCTGTCCACATTCCCACTGAAAGCCCCAGAAACACTCTGTCCTACAGAGAAGGTCACACACATCATATTCCAATCTAGATGATTATCTCAAGAGCTGGCTTTGTTTCTTGAGAAACTCTGAGGCCAAAGTTCAGTTTTCTGAGGAAGAGAGCCCACTCATTAAAGAGGTGCTTCTTCCATCCTACAATTAAAGGCCAGGAAGGGCTTTTGTTCTAGATCCTTTACTAGAGTCCAGCTATGGCAGGTGGCTATCATTATTCTATTTTACAGGTGAGACAGACGGATGGACAACAGAGACAAACAGGTTCAGCATCTTGCCATGTGACTCCAGTAAGGCCGTGGTGTGGCTATGACTAAAATTCCAGTCCTTGGAACCCACCCACAATTAAGTAGACAGATCTGAAGCAGGCCACCTTCTCCCCACATGCACACTATTCTTATCTAAGCCTGAGAGGGTTTAACAATGAAAAAACTAACAAGAAGGTCACTCTGGCTAGCCAAAACCTTTAATGCCCACTTGAGTTTTACCAGTGCCAGAATCAGACTACCTGGGACCTGCTATGGCCAACAAAGGCACTGTTCTACCTGCACAATGCCAGCATCACAGACCAGAGTGAGTACCTCCACAGGCATGTTTTGTTTGGCCTTACTGCATCTCTGGCTTTCGTGCCAGCATGTCTGGGTCACTTTATTACTCCCAGGACAACCTGATATGGGATGGAAAAGACTTCAAGCTTTGGAGTCAAGCTGACCTAGGTATAAACTCTCACTCAGTCACTTAACTGGTTGAGGGATACCAGGAGCCAGTCATTTAGCTATCAGGAGTTTCACATGTCAACTGGGAATAAACCCCCCTACCTTGGAAAGTTACTGTGTGGGTTCTATGAAATAGCATGTCATTTCCACGAGGGAAGATACCACGTGCAGCTTATGGCCAGCACAGTGCCTGCCTCATGGTAGATGCTCAATAAATTTTGGTTGCGTAAATAAAAGACCCAACACAATGCCTCATACATAAGATGTACTCCATAAAGGTTCATTTCCTTCCCCTTTCCGGTAGGGATGCTAAATTTAGAGCATACCCCAAGGTGGTAATGGCCCATAAGTCCTACACTCGTGGATCCACCACAGCCTCCAGGAAGGTTTTGAGATGCCACTGCAGCAGCCAGTCTGTGCAGCTCAAACAGGATGGGTGGGTAGCTTCTATCCAAAGGATCCCCAGCCAAATGTTCTTTATGTCCTGGCCTCAGGGAGCATGTGTGCCGAGAAATGGTGCTGACATAACTTGCTCTTCTGCACACAACCCCTCTGTTCACCAAGAGGAAGTAACATACGGTATGTTGTCTAACGGGCTCTGAAAATCCTTGAGCAAAGAGACAGAAGATGGAATTTCAATCCAGGGGCGATCTGATGAACTCACCCTATGCTGCTGTGTCTAAAACCTCTTTCTACGTACAATACCGGGCAACTGGCAATTCTCTGATCCACGTAGCCCTCTTCAGAGGCTGGCCGACGGAACAGGCTCCTCTCCCAGACTGTCTTTTGTTAATAGCTGGCAACAACCCACCTGGTATTAGCACCACTGGCCAAAGACAATAGTTGGGCAAGGTGGGCATAAGGCCCAAGTCTACTAGGAGATGCCTCAGAGGGTGTGTCTAAAGCGCTGGAATCCCATCCCTCCTGGAATCAGCTGAACAAATATTTGCCCCCAAAGAGAATCAAAGCAGGAGGGAACGGCGAGGTCATCACACAAACCAACAGGAACTATTTAATCATTTATCCCCCCAGGGAGTTCATTTACAGAATGGCTTTCAAGTCTGGTCGGCCTTAGCTGGAGAGCTCTCCACCTTTACCTCCCCAACCCCACCCCAGTCATCTGACCTCTACTGACTTGACCCCTTTGTATTTTACAAGAACTAGCAGCAGGAAGAGTTAATGAAGTTGCAAAGAAATGGGAAATAAGACGGGGGAAGGGTTCCAGGGCAAACTAGGAGGTCTCTTGCTCAGAGGTAAACTGAAGTGCCACGCCCTAGGCCCAGCCTATGGATAATTTGCATTCTTGACATTCCAGAGTCCCCGGTGCAAGGCCCCTTCCACCTCAGCTCCTTCAATAGATGACTTATTTCCCAAAGCCTGTTCAATTTTCTGGGTATTCTGAGGGGACCAATACCTCTCATAAGCCCTGCACCTCCCCTACGCAGGGAGAGAAGCAAGGAAATTAGGACCCATCTCACTGTGGAAGAGCAAAAACTGCCTACAATGACCATTGGTAAAGAACCTCTCACCACTGTCTCCTCCTAATTTGGTGATGGGCAAGAGAGTTCTTCCTCCCTAAGAAAGGAATGAGGCATGACTCCTGGGCCTAGAAAGTGCGTCTGGAACCAGTAACAACTACTACTATGGAAACTTGCTGGTGCCAGTCACTGCGCACATTAGCTCCGAGATTTACAATATCCTACAAGGCAAAGAGGGCTTGCCACGTTTTTTTAGTGGAAGAAACCGAGGCTCAAGGTAAACTGGCCTGTCCAAGGTCACACAGCTGGTTAAGTGACCGGGCTGGCACTCAAGCCTAGGTCAGTCTGTTCCCGAAGCCTGTCACTGAATCTCAATGTCCTGAAGACCGGGTTCTTGCTTTGCCAGCACACAGTGCTCCATGAAGAGGCCCCAGGGCCCTGGCCGGAAAGCAACAGGCAGAACAGCTGGAGCTCCCCAACCGACCCCAGGCAGCGAGGTGCAAAGTCCCCGGGCTTAATGCGTGACACAGCAAGAGCTCGGCAAACAGGCCAGCCATGCAGAAAGTTACACACTTGGGAGCAAAGGAACATAGGGGAGCAGCGCAAACACGGCCAGCCCCCTGGCACAGCTTACATTGCCCTAGAATCTGACCATCCTCAGCCATCCATGCCAGTGGGAACTTCTGCCTGGCCGTGCCCTGTTCTGAGAGGAGAGGAACATGTATGCAAACTCTGAAATAAAGGGGAACTTGAGTTGTGGGAGGGAAGTCCAGGACAGGACTGACATCCCGGGGGGAGTAAGAATGGAGGAGCTCACAGGCGTTACGCTCAGCAGCCCTTTCTGTGGTGAGGGGAGCACTGACTGGACTCACTTCCCACTCGCAAAGATTTGGGGCCAAATAAACACACAGGCTGTTTTCTTCCGCTGGGAAACTGGAACACGAGTATGAAAGAGCGGGGCCGTGAGGGTGACCGGAATGAAAGCTGCCTGGTCCTTCAAGATCTAGGTCATCTGTATTTGAGAACAGCTAACCTCTTGTGGTGCAAGGAGGCCGGTCACATCTCCTTAACAAACAATACCTCCAATAATCACCCGGCACGACAGTATGGAGAAGCAGGGGAGAGGCTGTTAGGGATCTCTCTGACCAGAAGCCAAGAGAAAGGGACACACAAGGGGCGTGGTCCTTACCCAGCCGCCGTTCTCCTGGATCCAAGGCTCTAGGTGGTCGTTCAGGTAAGTGGCCATCCAAGTTGCGATCCGACTCACCAATACCTGCATCTCCTTGTCTACGCTTTCCACGCACAGTGCCCCACCGAAGGAGAAAAAGGCCACAATGCGACCCCAGTTCACCCCATCCCGGAAGAGTTCGTTCACTACCTGCTCAAAGCTCTGATATGCTGTCCCTGGGGTGATGTGAAGCTGGGATGTCAGGTCGCTGAATGCCCGTCGGTACCTCAGTTCAAACTCATCCCCGGCCTCCCTCAGCGCCTGCTTCACCGCTGCCATGGGGATCACCTCCCGGGCATCCAAGCTGCTGCTGTGGCCAGTGGCTCCATTCACCGCAGGGCTGTCCGCCAAGTGCCAGGATGGGTTGCCATTGATGGCACTGGGGGTCTCCATCTCCGATTCAGTCCCTTCTGGGGCCTCAGTTCTGTTCTCTTCCACATCACTAAACTGACTCCAGCTGTATCCTTTCTGGGAAAGCTTGTAGGAGAGAAAGTCAACCACCAGCTCCCGGTTGCTCTGAGACATTTTTATAATAGGGATGGGCTCGACCAGTCCATTGTCCAAAACACCTGCTCACTCACTGAGTCTGTTCTCTGCTTGGTGGTTCTCTTCTGAGATCCAAAGCCAAGATAAGGTTCTGATGGAAGAGAAAGAGCTTCAGGAAAAAAAAAAAATTAATATGCATGCCATTTACCCTACAATATCCCATTCCCCCTGGAGGTACCAGAACTGGTTTCTTTGTGGCTCTTAGGAAGGTCTGGGTCTAGCTTCCAGGAGACTTCAATGAAGTCAAATTGAAAGCACCAGTGGGCTCTTTCTGAATCATCACACAGGCTTTTTTTTTTTTTTTTTTTTTTTACTCCAGCCACCCCTTTTTCTCCGAAATGCCTTCCTCAGAAAGTCACCCGCACGGGCAGTCTGCCCCCCATCCCCACCCCCGCACCACCTACATTCAAATCCGTCTCAGGCGACCGCAGGCAGGTGCAACCCCCGGAAGATCTTTTGTAACATAGGTCGGGAGAAGAGGTGGCAGCCGGGATGCCGGCAACTCAGCCGGCCTCACGGCGGCTGGCAAAAAAAGGAGCTCTGGCCGGAGGGATCATGCGACCCGGCAGGCTGGGAGCCCAGAAGGCGATACAGGAATTACGAAGCTCAGGAACCGGCCCCCTCGCTTGCTTCCTCCTCCATCGCCCGGATCGAGGGCGGCCACTCGGCAGCGGCCTCCTGCCACCCGAGAGCCCAGCCCCCTCGCTCTTGCACGCCCCTTGGCTCTCCGCCTACTGGGAGCCAGGAGAACTCTCCCGGAGGTGGCTGGTGTGGGGTTTAGGTTTTTTGTTGTTGTTGTTGTCGTTTCTATTTAAGTACCAGCCCGGGGTAAGGCTTCCGAAACCCTGAAGGTACTTCTCAATGGGGTTCAAGGTTTCGAGAAGGGACAGAAGGAGGGGGAAACTGCCTCGGATCTGCGGTCTGACTTCGGAAAGGCCATCCCCGGGCCTTTCCGGGAGGCTGACGGCCGGGGACCCCCCAGAAACACCGCCGATTTTCTTTGAATTCCCCAAAGGCCCTGGACGTAGCGGCGGTGGTGGGGGATTGCCGGGTCCTCCATTCCCCGCACGGACACAATGGCCGCCGGCGCCCTGCACAAAGAGGGGGTGAGGGTGAGGCTCCGGGCCTCTCCTCAGGTCAGGGAGAGGGCCTGAGGCCTGCTCGAACGTCTCCCCCCCCCCCCCCCGCCCAGCTGAGACCACGTTTTCCTGAGGACAGGCCCAAGGTGGCTTCCTGGCGCCCCCGGGAGGCCTTGGGGGCCGGGGGCTGCACCTCTCCGGAGCCCGGGGCGGGTGGGCTGCGGCCTGGTGGCTTCTCCCGCGCGCTAGGCCGGGTACCCGCCGGGCCACCGCCCCGTTGCCAGGCAACCGCTCTCCCTCAGGGGCGCCCCCTAGCCCTTTCAAGAAGGAGGGGTCTCGCCCCCGGCGGTCCGCCCCGGCGTAGCCAATCTGTAAGTCCAGTCGGCACGGAAGCGGGACGGCGAGGGCTCCCATTGGGCGCAGCGCCTGCCACGCACAGGGGAGGCGGTGCTCTCACCTGCGAGCCCCGCGAGCCGTGGGGGGCCACGTCCCCCCTTCATCGGCCAGGTAGTTTCCAGACGCGAGGGCTCTTCGTAGCCAAGTTCCGCGCTGCGGACCCGGGCCGGCCTACCTGGCTGACGGCTCGTGCTGTCTCTTCCGAACGAGCCGGCCTCAGTTTCCCCTGAAGAGACCGGGGGAACTTGCAAGCTCAGTCACTTCCGGTGCCGCGGCAGCGCGCGCGAGCCCGAGACGCAAAGGGAGTGCGCGCCTTGAGGACTGGCGTCAAGACCTGGGAGGGAGCGCCCCCTTGCGGCAGATCTGGAGAATATGGAGACGCAAAAAAAAAAAAAACCCCAAAAAAGTCAACGTTTATATTCACATTTCGGTGCGTTCACTTAGTCAGTGTCCTCTATCTGTGTTTATATATCTAAAAAGCGTCGCGTTATAACTAAGAACGTTGTGTCTGGGATTCCAACTCTGTCAGCTGGGGAAGTTATTCAACTGCTCTGTGCCTCAATTTCCTTAACTGTAAAATAGGTGAAAACACAACCTCCCTCATTGAGTTATTGTGAGGATTGAAAGAGTTGTTGTTTGTAAAATCTGTAGCACAGTGTGTGGTCCATAGTATATGCTGCATAAATGTATTCAACAAATGTTTATTATTTGGGTTGCTGAAGATAGAAACAAGACAAGACATGATCCCTGCTTTCATGAAGACTTAAACCCTTGAGCTGGAGACAGTAAACAACTAAGAAAATACACAAACAAGGAAATTTCAAATAGTGACTAGTGCTATGAAAGAAGTAAATCAGGTTATTGTCATAGAGTGAAGGGAGTGTGCTGCTTTAGACTGGGTACCCAGGGATGTAAACCCTGCCCTGCCAGCCCAGTGAGAGAGGCATTTGTTCAACAATTGCTTATGTGGGATGGCCAGGGGTGGCCTCTTGGAAAAGAGACCTAGAACCCAAGACTTAAAATATAAGAAAATGATGACCCATGGTGAGAAACTAGAGAACAGCAACCTCGGTAGAGGGAACAGCTTAATGCAGAATGTTCTTCAGAACAGGACGATGTTGGCATGTTCCAGAAACTGGAGAAGCAAGTTGAGGGAGGAGAAATGTGGCATGGCAGGAGGTTGGAAAGTTGACCATAGAAGTGAGTTAGACTTGAGTCTAAACACTGAGGGGCTCCTGGGTGGCTCAGTCGGTTGGGCGTCCGACTTCGGCTCAGGTCACGATCTCGCGGTTGGCGAGTTCGAGCCCCGCATCAGCCTCTGAGCTGATGGCTCGGAGCCTAGAGCCTGCTTCCGATTCTGTGTCTCCCTCTCTCTCTGCCCCTCCCCCGTTCATGCTGTGTTTCTCTCTGTCTCAAAAATAAATAAACGTTAAAAAAAAAAATTAAACATTGAGAGGTGTTTTGTGTTAAATTAATTAATTAAAAATAGGTATACGGGAACACTGAATATTAGAAATATACAAAGGGCTCCTGGGTGGCTGAGTTGGTTAAGCAACCAACTCTTCATTTCGGCTCAGGTCATGACCTCATGGTTTGTGGGATCAAGCCCCACATCAGGCTCGGCGCTGACAGCGCAGAGCCTGCTTGGGATTCTCTCTCTCCCTCTGTCTCTCTCTCTCTCTCACTGCCCCTCCCTCTCTCTCTCTCAAAATAAATAAACTAAAAAAACTACTTTAAAAAAATAAAAATATACAGAGAGCATAGAATGAGAAAAGTAAGTCCTCTTCCCACGTCTGCTTTCCAATCCACAGCTCCCCCCACATCAATCACTTTCTTCTGTAGTCTTTCAGAGATGGTCACTGTATTCACAAGCAAATTATGTGTACAGATTTTTTACACAAATTCTAGCTTGCTATAGACACTTCTACATCTTGCTCTTCTGGCTGAGCTCTACATTTTTGGTCTGCCTCGATTTTTTTAAAAAAAAATTTTTAACATTTTATTTATTTTTGAGGCAGGGAGAGACAGAGCATGAACAGGGGAGGGTCAGAGAGAGGGAGACACAGAATCTGAAACAGGCTCCAGGCTCTGAGCTGTCAGCACAGAGCCCGACGTGGGGCTCGAACTCACGGACCGCGAGATCACGACATGAGCCGAAGTCGGCCGTTTAACCGACTGAGCCACCCAGGCGCCCCTGCCTCAATTTTTAAAATTAACACACAACTTTATATAAATACCTGCCTTAATTTACTTGCCTAATATTCTCTTTGGGTACATTTGGGTAGTTTCCATTCCTTTCTTATTACAAACAATACTATAACTCATCCATTCGTTATTTTGCGTACGTGGGAGTTTATGTGAGGTACATTCCTGGAAGTAGAATGCCAGTAAGTGAGTACACGAACTTGTTTTTGTTTTGTTATAATGGATATTGGCAAAGTCCTCTCCCATCAGTTGTACCAGTTTGTCCTCTCCTGTCAGTGAAATATGAGAGTGCCTTGTCCTCACATCCTGAACTGCAGCGTGTTGCCACTGAGATAGATAAAAACGAAGAGGCACTTTTATTTTTCTTTCTTCTTTTTATTTTTTCACCAAGAGTGAAGTCGAGCAATTTTTCGTATTGATGAGTCTTCTTCTGGGGGGAGTTTGTTGTGGTGAATTCTCTATTCATTTCATTTGCCCTTTTTTTCAGTTGGTCTTTCCATTGAGCTTTGTCTCATTGATTTATAGGAATTTTTATCCTTTTTTTCTACATCTAAGCTGTAAATATTTTTCCAGTTTATTTATTACCATGGACAAACTTTTACTTCGTGTGTATTTTAATGTATCAGTCTTTTCCTTTGTGGCTTCCAGGTTCTATGTCATTCTTAGGAAGACTTTCTTCAATTCAATATTAGAAAAAAAATTCTCTGTACTCATCTAGTACATATTTTATATTTTATATTTTATATAAAATATATAAAATTTTATATTTCATATTTTATATTTCAATCCTGTGCCATCATAAAGTCACTTTGGTATATAGGCTGTGAGGCAGGAATCCACAATTTTTTTTTTCCAAATAATACCCAGTTACCCCATGATTATCATCTTTTCCCAACTCATTTGATATGTCTGTATTATCATAATCTACATTCCCAAGTGTATGGGGCCAATTTCTGAACTTTCTATTGTGTTCATTGGGAGAGTTTTAAACTGGGGCAGGATGTGATCTGCTTTCCTTTTTGAAACCTCCAGTGTCAATATGAAAATTATCATCATGGAAGTCTATGATGTGCTTTGGGGGTCCAGCAGAGGGCAGATCAACCCAGCCCAGAGACATGGGCTTTATTGAACTGGTCCTTAAAAGGAGAATAGGATTTTGCCTGGAATAGAAGGGAGGTAAGGGGCATTTTAGGCAGCAGGCACTGCCTGAGCAAAGGCACGGAGGTCTAACCTGAGAGTCAATGGTGTGTTCTAGAAATAAATTGGGATGGCTGAGAAGGGAGTGGTGGTAGCAGAGACTGAATGTAAATGTGTAAATGCGTGTTCAGGACACTGCATAGACACTGGAGGAGCCGCCAGGAAAGGACGTGAAGAGATTTATATTTTGGAAAGATGGATAGAGCCTTTTGGGAAGGGAATTTTGCAATATTTACCAAAAGCCTTAAACACCAGTCTGGGAAGATCATTGAGAAATGATCTTTGATTGGAATTGAATTTAAGAAGTGAAATGCATCCAAAGATTTATCCACAGAGATGTTTGTGCAAGGTTATTTATTTATTTATTTATTTTTAAATTTTTTTTAATGTTTATTTATTATTGAGAGAGACAGAGACAGAATGTGAGTGGGTTAGGGGCAGAGAGAGGGGGAGACACAGAAGCAGAAGCAGGCTCCAGGCTCCAAGCGGTCAGCACAGAGCCTGACGCGGGGCTCGAACTCACGAGCTGTGAGATCATGACCTGAGCCGAAGTCGGACGCTCAACCAACTGAGCCACCCAGGCGCCCCTGTGCAAGGTTATTTATAACACCAGAAAGAAACATTAAAACTAAGAAGGGCAATAAATAGGGTGACGGTTTGCATGGGTTAAATTCCACATTAAGATTGTTAACTGAGGTATATTTAATATAGTGGGAAAAGGCTCCAAACATAACACTTAAAAATTACAAAAATTGTGATTTATAAAAATATATATTACATGCAAGATGTAGTAGAAGGAATTATACCAGAGTTCAAAAGGTAGTTATTGTTGAGTAGTCAAATTATGGGTGATTCTCTTTTTTTTTTTTAAATACTTTTCTGTGTTACCTAATATGACTACATTGTTTTCATTGGAAAACACTGTTTTTTTAATGATTAATTTTTTAATTTTTTTAATGTTTATTTATTTTTGAGAGAGAGAGAAAAACAGAGTGCAAGCAGGGGAGGGGCAGAGAGAGAGGGAGACACAGAACCCTTAGCAGGCTTCAGGCTCTGAGCTGTCGGCACACAGCTGCACACAGGGCTTGAACCCACAAACTATGAGATCATAACCTGAGCCAAAGTCAGACACTTAAGCCACTAAGCCATCAAGGCTCTCTGGAAAACATGTTTTTAAAAACATGTTTGCTGAGATTTAGATGATGAGGTAATGCTTGTGGTGTAATGTTAAGTGAAAATAAAAGTATACAAAATTAGGGGCCCTTGGATGGCTCAGTCAGTTGAACATCCAACTTCAGCTCAGGTCATGATCTTGCAGTTTGTGAGTTTGAGCCCCGCCTGGGGCTTGCTGCTCTCAGCGCAGAGTCTGCTTCAGATCTTCTGTCCCCTTCTCTCTCTGTCCCTCCCCTGGTTGTGCCCTATCTCAAAAATAAATAAAACATTAAAAAAAATTTTTTTAAAGTACACAAAATTAGATATGTGATACAATCTCATCTCTAAATACCATGCATAGGAGAAAGGCTAGAAAATCAATGTGATAAAGACAAAATCCTTACACAGATGCGAAAGAGAAATGGTACAGAGTGGTCAGTAAATCTGAAAAGATGCTCAACCTCACTAGTTATCAAGGAAAATGAAAACTAAGACCTCAGTGAGATACCATTTCACACCCACCAGACTGGCAAAAAGGAGAAAATCCAATAAAATCAAGTGTGGTTCCAAGAATATGGAACAACTTTGGGGAAAAAATGGATTACTACCTAGTAGAATTGATGATGCCCAGCAATTCTATTCTTTGATACGTGCTCTAAAATAACCCTTGCACATGTACTGATTCAAGTATAAGAATATTTATAGCATCTGAATGCCTGGCTGGCTCAGTTAGAGGAGCATGTGACTTGATCACAGGGTCGTGAGTTTGAGCCCCACGTTGGGTGTAGAGATAATTTTTAAAAAAAAATTTAAAAGAACATTTATAGCAGTACTACTTATAATGGCAAAAATTTGGAACTACTCAAGTGTCCATTATAGCAAAATGGTTTAACAAATAGTAGTATATTTATACATAGTAATATGATACAATCAGAAAATAAGTGGATTTAGTTACATACAGCATGAAAGAATAGAAACATGTTGTATGAAAAAACTGTAAGAGAATAATGAAGTATGATTCCATTTATATATAGTTTGAAAACAGGAAAAACTAATCTACATACTACGGAGGATTTGTGGTAGCCAGCCTCATCCAAGATGGCCCCCAAAGATCCCTCCCTCCTGGTATTCACGTCCTTGTGTAGTCCCCTCCCACAATATATCAGAGCTGTTCTATGTTACTGATGGCAAATGGCTGAGGTGATGGTATGTCACTTCCCAGACTAGGTTATCTCCTTCTCTCTCTCATCACGCACTCTGGGGGTAACCAGCTGCCATGTTGTGAGCAGCCGTACAGAGAGGCCCATGTGTGGTGAGGAACTGAAACCTTCTGCCAACAGTCATGTGAAACTCCTCCTGCCCCAGCCTCCAGGTGATTATAGCCAACAGCTTGACTACAACCTCATCTGAGACCCTGAGCCAGAACCACTCTGTTAAGCTGAATTTCGGACCCTAAGAAACTGTATAAAGATAGTATTTGTAATTTTAAGCTGCACTGTAGCTATAGATAACTAATACAGGGATATATACCTATGTGGTAAAATTATTAAAAAATGTAAAGGAATAAGAAACACAAAATTCAAGATAGCCATTGCACATTAACAGGGGTGGGCTCAGGATGAACTGGGGAATCAGATACGATTCAAAGTTTGAAAGATAATGGAAATGTTCTTATTCAATTGAATTGTATATGTATATTCAGAATTTGTTGCCTCATTTTTTATACATACATATATTTGTATTTGTACCTACTCGATATCTCATACAATCAATTTTAAGAATACTGGAAGGATGGGGCATCTGGGTGGCTCAGTCGGTTAAGTGTTTGACTCTTGCTTTCTGCTCAGGTCATGATCTCATGGTTTGTGAGATAGAACCCTGCTTCAAGCTGTGTGCTGGGATTCTCTCTCCCTCTCTCTCTGCCCCTCCCCTGCTTGCATGCTCTGTTTCTCTCTCAGAATAACTAAATTTTTAAACAAAATCTTAAAAAACTAAACTAAAAAAAAGACTGGAAGGAATTACAAGTAAGAAAGCATTAGTTTTAAAATGAGAAATTAAAATAAACATAAAAACATAAAAATACATAAATATGAGCATGTAAGGATATAGATATGAGGATTTGCTATATTTATGAAAAGATCTCTGAAAGATACGTACTCATCTTTTAACACTAATTTTTTAACTGAGGGAGAGGGATTGGTGATGGGGTGTGGTAAGAGGCATAGGGCTTTTTCACTTTTACTTCATGTATGTTTATGAACCCAGATGGATCTCGCTGCAAATCTTAACTCTGGTATGTGGCCTTGGGCCGTTCATGTCACCTCTCTTGAGCCTCCATTTTTTCCATCTGGAAATTGGATATAATTGCACCTACCTGGCAAGGTTGTTGCAAAGATTAAGTGAAGTCATGGATGTACAGCACCTTATATATACCTTCCACTCTGTCATAAGCATTTTTTTTTTTTTTTTGTAATTTAAAAACCTATTTAAACAGAAAAGATCTCACATATTGAAGTATCTGGCCTACGGACCAAGCCAGTGGCCACTACAAATGAAGAGGATGGAATTTCAAGGGGTTCTCTCTCTTTCCTCTTCCCAAAAGACAAAGGCCCCACTTGAGCCTGGCTACCACTGATTTTACATGAGCTTATTGAAAAGAAACCCTTGCATCAGCGGTCACTCCCTCCCCCCCACCCCCAGCACTAGCAACCATCAATCTACCTTCTGTCTTTATGGATTTGCTTCTTCAGGAAATTTCTTGTAAATGGAGTCATACTGATTTGTCCTTTTGAGTCTGGCTCCTTTTACTTGTATGTTTCAAGTTCATCTGTGTTGTAGTATGTATCAGTACAATTGATTTTGTTAAAAAATACTACTCCTTTGCATGGATTTACCACCCCTTATGGATCCATTCATCAGTTGGTGGACATTTGGGTTGTTTCCTATAGTCTGTTGTTTTTAATCACAGATTCCTAAGATCTCTATAATCCTTCCCCAAGAGGAATTCCACATCAGCCATGAAGAAAAAGACCAGGAAACACCTGTAGAGCTCCCTTTGCTTGGGTGGATGGGAACTATGGAAGACAGAGTGGTGCCCCCTTCTCAGGGATCCTTTGGATGGCTGTCACCAATGGCTCACACTTGCAACTTTCTCCAGGCAAGTGTTCTTGGGTGACTGTAGCCACTCTGCCTGGAGGTATTTGAGAGTTAGTCACCACCCATAGCCAATGACTGGCTGGTGTCTATTCTCCACGAAGTAGGAGGACTCCATCAAGCTGGAAGGCAAGTACAGATTTTTGGTTTGGTGACCACTGGTTAGATGTCGGAGGGACTGACATCTAATGGCACAGAATGAAGGAGCAGATTTGGGGAGGCAAAGGTAGAAGTTGGTTGTTTTCTTCTCTCTCACTTTCAAAAAATAAGAGTTTGAAGAGTCTGAGTAACTTTCCACCCCACTGGCTCCTCCTCCTCCTCTCTCCTTCGCAGACTTCTCTCCCCTACCATACTTCCATTATAAAAAACAATAAATTCAAATCACACAAATAATACATGGCCACATTCTTTTCTAAAGCAAAGATAAAACCCACATTATCTATCCTTTCTGTCCACAATCCAGTTTAATTCCTTCCCTCTGAAGTTCCCACATTTGTCAGTTTGTTGTGAATTCTTTCATACCTTTCTGTCATATATACATCTGTGTTTAATTTTTTAAATTTTTATTTCTTTTTGAGGGGGGGCAAGCAGGGGAGGGGCGGGGGGGGGGGACAGAGGACCCGAAGCAGGCTCTGTGCTAACAGCAGAGAGTCCCATGTGGGGCTCAAACTCACAAACTGCAAGATTATGACCTGAGCTATAGTTAGATGCCCAACCAACTGAGCCACCCAGGCGGCCCATACATCTGTGTTTAGAAGAGGCAATGAAGGGCAATGGTTAAGGGTTTGGCCTCTGGAGTTGGACTTCTTGTGTTCAAATTCTGGCCTGTCACATTCAAATCGTGTGACCTTAGAGAAGCTGTCTACCCTCTCTGAGCCTCAATTTCCTCAATCTATAAGGTGAAAATGAGGACATTACCTACCTCATAGAGTTATTATTAGGATGAAATAAGTTAATAAGTATAAAGTACTTCAAACAGTGCCTGGTATATGGTAAGTGCCAGGTAAGTGCTAGATGTCATTATTTATACACACCCACAGAAAAAGTACAGCATTGTTTTGCATATTTTTTTTAATTCAAATTCAGGTTAGTTAACATACAGTGTAGTATTGGTTTCAGGAGTAAAACCCAGTGATTCATCACTTACATAGAATACCCAGTGTTCCTCCCAACAAGTGCCCTCCTTAGTGCCCATCACCCACTTAGCTCATCCCCCCCACCTACCTCCCCTCTAACAACCCCTAGTTTGTTCTCTGTATTTGCATATTTTTAAAAAACATAATGGTTTCAGGGGGGCCTGGCCGGCTCAGTCTGTGGAGCATGCGACTCTTGATCTTGGGTAATGAATTGAAGCTCTACGTTGGGGATAGAGTTTACTTAAAAAAATAAATGTAACAAAACCATAATGGCTTCAGAATGAATTCATATCAATCAGCAATTTGTTTTTTAACCAAAAATGTGTCTCAAAAATACTTCCCTGTCAGTCTGGATCAATCGAACTCTTTTTGAACTGATGCTTAGTATCCCATGTTATACCCAGTTCATTAAAATGCCTTCCTACTTACGGACATTTAGGTGGTTTCCAATTTCTCACAACTACAATGCAGTAGCCTACTAATTGATTTCCCTTTTTCCATTCCTGTTCTCCTTCCCTCTGTTTTCAGCACAGTAGCCAGAATTATCCCATTAAAAGCAGAGAGCTGACCAATGCTCAAAACCCTCCCAGGCCTCCCACCTCATTCAGAGTAAAGATCAAAGTCTTCACAATAGCCCAGCTGGTCTGCCAGAATATCTCCTGACATTCTCCTCCTTGTCCAGTTGATTCAGCCACCCTGACTTCCTAGCTATTTCTAAAACACGCCTGCTATGCTCTTCCTTCAGCTATCTGGATGGCTCACTCTTCACCTTCTGCAAGTCTTTGTCCAAATGTCCCTGAACTACCCTACTTAAAATTACAACACTCCTTCACATGGAGGCCAAAACAGTGATGGTGAAATTGTGGGTAGACTGGACCAGATGTGTCTGCCCTTTCAGCTCTAAAATGCTGCTTTGGTGATTTCAGACCTCACGGTCTGCCATTCATGAAGAATGGGAACTTGAGACTCCGTCTAGAATGTCATCAATGCAGAAGGAATGACGGGAGATGAATCCCTTGGGTCAGGCTCACCCCTTGGAACGACTTGGGAAGTTCTCACACACATCCTGGCCCGAGGCACTGCTCATTCACTCACTCACCTACTGAGCACCTTCTGTCTAGTACGCCCTGGACCCAGCACAGGTCTGCTGCCCCTGCTCTCCTAATGTAAAGCGAGCTCCCTTTACCTCCACCCCAGCCTGGGCCTGGCTACTCCGTGGCCCTGCAGGTCCCTAGTAGCTGGGTGATTGATGTGTCTGCTGAAAGTGGGAGGCCACAGTGTAGGCAGACCCTGTCCTTCCTTTGTCTCTGTCCAGCCCCTGCCTTCCTCTTGTCATTGTTATCTGCCCCTTGGGGCCTGGAGAGCAAATGATTTTGCATTTATCACCTCCTAATATACTACATCATTTATTTACCTTGTTTAGAGTCTATCTTCTCTAGTGGAATGTCAGGTTCCCAAGGACAGAGATTTTGTCTGTCTTTTCACTACTCTATCCTCACATTCAGTACAGTGACTGACACATGGTAGGTGCTCAATTCATGCTGTAGTAACCGTGCCTCTGTACCTCTATGTGAAAGTAGATGAATATCTCTTGGAACTAAACCTAGAAATACAAGTCCTAGGTCACAGGGCATACATGTTTGATATGGGTGAAAAATGGTACCTTCTTGCTTAAATTAAATTTAAATTTATTTTAAATTTCAGTATTACTAGTTGAGGCCAACCACCTTTGCATGTCTTTTCTTTTCTTTTTTAACTTGAAGGTCCAACTGGCTTTATTTAAAAAAAAAATTTTTTCAATGTTTATTTATTTTTGAGACAGAGAGAGACAGAGCATGAATGGGGGAGGGTCAGAGAGAGGGAGACACAGAATCCGAAACAGGCTCCAGGCTCTGAGCTGTAAGCACAGAGCCCGACGCGGGGCTCGAACTCACGGACCGTGAGATCATGACCTGAGCCGAAGTCGGCCGCTTAACCGACTGAGCCACCCAGGCGCCCCCCAACTGGCTTTATTAAGGGGTTCATGAATCTGGCAGCATCCCATCTACCAAAGAGAGGTAGTGTCCCTTTGCATTATCTTTAATGGCCAATTTTGTTTCTTCTTCTAAGAACTGCCCATCTTCCTCATTTTTTTTTTTTTTTCCTGTTGAGTTTTGGTCCTTTTCTCACTGATTCATAGGAGATTTTTTTTTTTTAATTTTTTTTTCCAACGTTTTTTATTTATTTTTGGGACAGAGAGAGACAGAGCATGAACAGGGGAGGGGCAGAGAGAGAGGGAGACAAAGAATCGGAAACAGGCTCCAGGCTCCGAGCCATCAGCCCAGAGCCTGATGCGGGGCTCGAACTCACGGACCGCGAGATCGTGACCTGGCTGAAGTCGGACGCTCAACCGACTGCGCCACCCAGGCGCCCCGAGATTTTTTTATTTATATATTGGGTTCTAATTCTTTGTACTATGTGTTGGAAATATTTCACTCAGTCTTTCTTGTTTGTTTTCCTTTTGTCAAACAGAATTAAAAAATTTTTTAATGTTTATTTATTATTGAGAGACAGGGGGAGATAAAGCACGAGCAGGGGAGGAACAGAGAGAGAGGGAGACACAGAATCCAAAGCAGGCTCCAGGCTCTGAGCTGTCAGCACAGAGCCAGACGCGGGGCTCAAACTCACAAACTGTGAGATCATGACCTGAGCCGAAGTCAGATGCTTAACCGACTGGGCCACCCTGGTGCCCCTATTCAATATGAGTTTTAGACTCAACTTGGCAAGTTCCATGACAAAACGTTTTATATTGGAAATTTCATCGGAATTGCCTTGAACCCTTCATATGGAAAATTAAAAGCTTTACAATATTGGACCTCCCCACCCACTAACAAAGTATAAAATTTTTTACTTATTTTTATAGTTATTCAACCAAGCTTTACAGGTTTTAATTTTCAGATAAAGGTCTTAGGTATCTTTTCTTAAATGTTGTAGTTTTTATTACAGCGATCTTCCCCCCTTTTCGCTTCTATTATTTTCTAACTGATTATCGATGATCTTTAGGACCAGATGTCCTTAATTCAAATTCCACCTCCTCCATTTATTGATTTTTAGACACATTCACTCAACTTCCCTGAGCCTTTGTTTTCTCTTTTATAATACCAGGATGACAAAGCAAGGGACGTAAATGGAATTAAAAGGGAAGGACCAAGCAATCATAAACGGCGAGTTTAAGCCAGTAACGTCAGGGCCTAGACTTAAGGAAGACTTTGAGAGACTCCTCCTTGGCAGAGAAGCTGAGGGCGAGTCTATGTTGTACACAGGGGACTCTATGTTAGAACGAAGAGAATTTCGATGAACATTCAAGGCACCATACACCACTGTAGGGAGAATAATAAATATTTTTCTTCGGTTAAAGTTTTGGGGAGGTCCAGGTGCGCGCCGTTCTGTTACCTGAAGCGACTCCTCATCTCCTCAGTTGGTACCACCTCTCCCGAATAATTTGTAGTCGAGCATTCTGGGCTTTGTAGTAATTTCCTTATTAGAGTTGTTCCACGGGGCTCGCGCAGTTGCTTGAGACTACATTTCCCAGGAGGCTCCCGGGCCGGTTGTTTGCTTGTCCCTCAACATGACTTCCGGCGTCCCGGCGCACTGCTGGGCCAATCGGGAGGCTAAGACTGCCCATTCCTGGCCCTCTGATTGGTGCATTCGACCAGAGAGCCTGGGTTCAAATTTTCAACGGTACTGAATGAGGCCCGCGGCGGGTGTTCCGGACGCTCGGTTGTCAGAGCTGAGGTGAGGTGAGCCTTGGGGAGAAACGGGGAGCAGCTGGGGGTGCGGGGCTGCTTTCTTTGCTGCTGTCTGCTGCTCTGCCTGGTTCTCGAACGGCTGGAGGTGGCTCGCCTCTAAGCCCGTAGTGCGGCCCGAGCGTCTTGGCCCGGGCTTCACAGGCGGCGGCGGTGGTGTGTGTGGGCTCCGTCTTGGCCGGGCCGAGAGGGAGCTAGACTTCGGACCACCGCTTTCTTGGTGACAGGATTTTCCCGTGAAGTGTGGCCGGACCGAGGCTGGCGGGCTGCGTCTCGAGGTAGAGACGGAGGCAGGCCGTGGGAAATAGGGGGAAGGAGGGTTGGTGGGAGGTTGTAGGCTAATAACGGTAACGACCATTGTTACCACGAAGGGATGAAATAAGCATTCACTGGAGTGAGCACTCTGCGTGCGTTTTCTCGTTCAATTTTCGCACCAAGCCGATGAAGCAGGCGCTGTTCGTAACCCCCACTTTATAGAGGAGGAAACAGGCCCAGATTTCAAGAAATGGGTGCAACAGTAGCCCCGCCCTCAAGGAGTGTGGCTTGGGTGGAGGAAAACTGATGTCGGCACAGGCAACTGCATTTAAAAACTATTGTGTAAGAAAGAAAGGTAATAGATACGGTGTGAGAATTGCGGGACAGGTTAATTGCAATTGGAGTTGTCTTTCTGTTTGGGGTTTAAAATTCGTCCTGTTTTATCTGTATCTGCTTAGCCCTCCCCCTTTGTAACGAATAACTAGGTATTCTTTCCTTTCTAATTTTCTATCCTAGAACGTTTATAGGTTGGAGAGGAAAGGAAAAGTGTGAGCCAGACTATAAAAAGCAGCCCCCCCCCCTTTTTTTTTTTTTGATGTATGGTTTCTTTGTCTCACATACAGTTTTCTAGTAGTTAAGTACCCAGGACTTTCCCCAATCAGTCTTGCTTAGGACCAGACAGCGTCCATCGCTCTCCTGATCTTGCTCTGAGGTCATTGCTTTATGTACTCCCAGGTTCATTCCGTTTTACCTTGTCTTGACATCCTATGACCTTTCTTTGTATCTTTTCTATGTCTCACTTTTTCTATGTCTCACTCATCGGATGCCAGAATTTGAATTATTTACTACTATGATAAGGATATTCTTCTGTTGTGTCGTCAGTGTATCCTATCATAACCCCTGTCCAGCCACCCCTAGATCAGCCTTGGTTGTTTTGGAGTAACACTGTTGGTGTGGTGTGTTAGCTCAGCGTTAAGTTGCCACTCTCGGGATAAAAGTTACTGTTGCTCCCAGCTCACTTAGCTAATTAATTGACTTTTTGAGGGTGTACCGTGTGCTCAGACTGGTATTAGATGCTATGGGTATTCAGATGTATGATGTTCTCGTGGGTTTTCTGGTATGTTTGAGGACAGAAGACTGATTCAGATTGACAAGTGACAATCTGAACAAGATGTGACCGAATTGGAGTCCTCTAGTGTTATGTATCGTAGGCGCCCTGGCAATGTAGAGGTGAGGGAGATCAGTGAAGCTTCAGACAAGCAAGGTGTGTCTTTGTGAAGCAGAGAGGACACATACTGGCTCTTGGTAAGCAGAGTGTGGTTAGACAAGAACTAGAACAGTCTTGGTGCACAGAAGTTGCCCACTTAATATCTGCTGTATTGGATAGGCAAGAGGGCATTATCTAAATTGACTACACAACTGCAGATATGAAAAACTGGATGACTTCAGCTAGGTCGGTCAATTTGTTTAAATTTTAAAATTATTTATTTATTTATTATTATTTTTTTTTAATTTTTTTTTTTTAACGTTTATTTATTTTTGAGACAGAGAGACAGAGCGTGAACCAGGGGAGGGGCAGAGAGAGAGGGAGACACAGAATCTGAAACAGGCTCCAGGCTCCGAGCTGTCAGCACAGAGCCCGACGCGGGGCTCGAACTCACAGACCGTGAGATCATGACCTGAGCCGAAGTCAGACGCTTAACCGACTGAGCCACCCAGGCGCCCCTAAATTTTAAAATTATTTAAATGATGCTTAAGTCTGTGTATTCCAAAGTTAATAAAGTTGACTTATCCTGCATTTGCAATTAAGCTTCTCCGGGAGACAGGATTAGGTGAGAAAGTCCTTCATTTTTTTTTTTTTTTTTTTTTTAATTACTGATTTCACGGTGAATCACACCTTTACTCTTTTTTTTAATTTTTTAAATTTTTTTTTTTTAACGTTTATTTATTTTTGAGACAGAGAGAGACAGAGCATGAATGGGGGAGGGGCAGAGAGAGAGGGAGACACAGAATCAGAAGCAGGCTCCAGGCTCTGAGCCATCAGCCCAGAGCCCGACTCGGGGCTCCAACTCACAGACCGTGAGATCGTGACCTGAGCTGAAGTCGGACACTTAACCGACTGAGCCACCCAGGCGCCCCGAAAGTCCTTCATTTTTTGTTTAGGTGCCAGGAGATGATGAGTTCTTCTATGTCCCCTATATATTTTTTCCTTTCAGCCTCTCCTGGGTCTTTTCCCTAATCCTTTTTGAATTGCTGGTGAAGGAAGGAAGAGGAGAGGCCTAAATGCCCTTTGGCAAACTGAATTGTCTTTGCAATGAGTAAAGTTAGGAAACAGAATTAATTGACTACAGGGAGACTGAACAGCCCATTCAGTTCTGTAAATAGATCTGTATATGAGACAGACATAGAGCTCAGAGGTTTTAAGGTACTTGGTGCAAAAAGTATAGATAACTGGGAGGGGTTCTAGGTTTGTTTGCACAGAGAAACTTGATTGGGGAGCAATTAAAGATTAGTGAGAAAGGAGCTTACTTTGGAAACATATGAAAAATACTATATCTACTCATTTAAATAGAAAAAGGTAGTAAAAGTTTTTTTATAAGTGTGCCTACTTATAAGTGCCTACTTTATAAGTGTGCTCACTTACTATAAGTGTGCCTACTATTTGTCCTGAGGTTTGAATAGAAATGCACTCTATTACTCCTTGGTGTCAGTGTTCCTAAATTGCAAGATTTGGAAAGGTAGTTTTAAAGTGGGAATATATAATGTCAAAGACCCCAGAAGACAGCAAATGTATACTAAAATTTAAGCTGAAATGACAAGTTAAGAAGTTTGGCATTTGGGGTAGATTTATGCTATTTAGAACTTAGCTCTCAGAAGCACTCTTTGGTTTGGAGAGTGGCTGGCTATCTCTGGTGTTATGCAGCCCCTTCCTATTCTCTGTTAACCATCTTTACTACAGAGATCATGAACCTGTTATATCTCCTTTCTGTTTCTTCCAGGTTCTTGATAACAAGTACTTGCTAGACTTCAGGACTTCAGAAGAGAGGTGAAAGAGTACGTTGCAACTCTGAGTCAAGTCTATAGGCAGGTGGACTGACTGATGGATTAAACCACAAGTAAAGCTGAGTCTACAGTGAGTTACATTAAAAAGGAATAAGAGGTAGGGCGCCTGGGTGGCTCAGTCGGTTAGGCATCTGACTTCGGCTGAGGTCATGATCTCGTGGTCTGTGAGTTCGAGCCCCGCGTCAGGCTCTGTGCTGACAGCTCAGAGCCTGGAGCCTGTTTCAGATTCTGTGTCTCCCTCTCTCTCTGACCCTCCCCCGTTCATGCTGTCTCTCCCTGTCTCAAAAATGAATAAACGTTAAAAAAAAAAAAATTAAAAAAAAAAAAAAAGGAATAAGAGGAACATTAATATATTAGCATCAAAAGTGTTTAACTTTAGGGGCGCCTGGGTGGCTCAGTCAGCTAAGCATTCAACTTTGGCTCAGGTCATGATCTCACAGCTCGTGGGTTCGAGCCCCACATTGGGCTCTGAGCTGACAGCTCAGAGCCTGGAGCCTGCTTCGGATTCTATGTCTCCATCTCTCTCTGCCCCTCCCCCCTTACGTTCTCTCTCTCTCTCTCTCTCTCTCTCTCTTTCTCTCTCTCTCAGAAAATAAATAAGTATTAAAAAAAATTGTTTTAAAGTGTTTAACTTTAGGGGTGCCTGGTTGGCTCAGTCGGTTAAGTGTCCAATTTTGGCTTAAGTCATGATCTCATGGTTTGTGGGTTCCAGCCCTGTTTGGGCTCTGTGTTGACAGCTCAGAGCCTGGAACCTGCTTTGGTTCTGTCTCCCTCTTTGCTCCTCCCCTGCTTGGTCTCTCTCTCTCTCTCAAAAATGGGTAAACGTTAAAAAAATATTTTAAAGGTGTTTAATGTATCTTAAAAAGTAACATATTTGGGGAAAAATTATTTTTTCTAAGTTTATTTACTTAGAGCGAGTGCAAGTTGGGGAGGGGTAGAGAGAGAGAGGGAGAGAGAGACTCCCAAGCAAGCTCCACACTGTTGGCACAGAGCCCGACCCAGGGCTTGAGCCCACAAACCATGAGATCACGACCTGAGCTGAAATCAAGAGTCGAATGCTTAACTGACTGAGCTACGGCACCCCAGAAAATTTATTTAATATGGAAAAGCAAAAGAAATAAATATGATTCACTATTCTACCTCTTAGATAAACTATTGCTAACATTTGATAGATTTCTTTCCAATTTTTTTTCTGTGCCTGTATTTGGTTTTAAAAAGTCATACACTAAAAACTTTCATTATTTTTTTTTTCAACCTGATTAGGTTATGAACATTTTTTCATGTCAATAAAATTTGCTACAACATAATTTTAATGGCTACATGGTAGTCCATTAGATGGTTCTACCATAGTATTTTATGCAGTGAAATCCTTGGTGAAAAGAATGCATATTTTCAAGACTTTGGTACATAATACCAATTGCCTCATGGGAGAATTGTGCTGATAAACATACCCACTTAGTAGTGTATATTCACACAGGCACAAATTTATATTTTTAAACTATGTAATACATTCACGTGGCACAAAAATAAAAATAATATAAAAATATTTATAGTTAAAAATCTTCTGTCACTGTCTGTCTCACTTCCTGGCATTTAATAGGTAATCAGTTTTTGAGGTTCTTAGGTACATGTGTATCTACATCCCAAGAAACATACCCTTTGAAGGATGTAAATCTTTACAAGACTGAGTGACTGAGGTTTGACTAGGATTGTAACCTCCTGTAGCCCCACTGTCAACCCTTACAAAACTCAGCTTCTTGTGTCGGAACAGCAGAATACTTGGATATTCTACAAAGATTTCCTTTTAGTATTCTACAGAGATCTGTGTTATTATTTGGTAATAATATTGCCATTATTTGGTAAATGGCATCATTGATTTTTATCAAGGTCCTATTAGTTGTATAAGAGTAGATTAGGGTTTATAAAGTTCTGTGGATAAATTAAATAAAGCAGAACTGAGTTTGTAATCCATAACTCACAAGTTTGGGAGAGAGTCGATAAAAAAAACTACATTTGCTTGAGGTTTCTGGACAGTGATGAATTACAACAAGTGTCCATGTGTCCTGTGCTGACTTCTGAGTGCTTAGACAGTGAGGGATTGTCATTGGATTTTAAATTGACCCAATTTTGGAAGCTTCATGGATCTGTTTCGGTAAACAGATCCAATTTCAACGTAGAAGTTAGCAAACATAAATGTGGAAACACAAAGTCCATTTACTTCCTTCAGACTTAGTTTGTGACTTTGATTAACAGTTAAAATGACATGCTGGATTATGTTGCCATTTACTGACTCCTGCTAATCCCTTATGTACAAAAAAAAAAATGTAGGTAAGATGAAAATAACTCAACTCTATTTAACTTGTGGTTTGGTAACAGGATCTCTTTTCCCTTGTGAAAGTAGGAGAGGGTGTCCCTGGGGGAATGGCACCATTTGGGATGGGACCATTTACTAACTACGCTTCTAATGAAGTCTTGACTTACTTTGTTTACTATGTTACCAGTTGTTTAAGTCATGATTTTTCTTCCAATAGGAACAGGTTAAGATGCAGCTCCCAAACTGGATAGTGAAGTGCTTGAGAGCATCTGTCACACCAAAGTCTTTGTTTTATTTAGGAGCTGCCAGTCCACTGTTCCAGCTTTCCTTAGAACTTACCCTTTTGCAGTTTTCCCCCACCTCCCCTGAACCTGTGCTTTTTGATTTATAGAGCTTGTCAAGGCTAGTTATTTTTGGTTTGAGAGTGAAGAGGGACAGGACATGATCGAGGTTAATTTCAGGCGAATGTGGAAACAAATTACATTGCTTCTTTTGCAATCTTCCTCGGTTGTGTGCTTTTTCCCTCATTTGTTTCCCTTTTCCATTTATCTCTTCCCTTAGAAAAAGTCAGTATTCATCCTTGTAGAACTCTGTAGGTCTGTCTGTATCTCCTTATCTTGTTGTTGCTGTTGTTCTTTGTGCATTTCTTTCTTTCTTTCTTTCTTTCTTTCTTTTCCTTTCTTTCTTTTTTAAAATTTTGATTTGAGTATAGTTGACACACAATGCTACATGAGTTTCAGGTGTACAACATAGTGATTCAACATCTCTGTAGGTTATGCTATGCTCACCACTGTTTGTATCTTTTATGCATCACTTCCACCAGGTACACTTCTCTGACCCTCCTGTTCCCCTTCTCTGCACTTCCATAGTGCCTTTGGTTTTCTTCTGTTATATCACGGATCACCCTGTATCACAATTGTCTGTATTTTCCACTCAAATGTGAGTTTCTTAAGGGAAGAGACTCTTTATATGCTTTTAGTCTTTGTTTTTTGGAAACAAAAATGAGCTATGTGATATGATGATGGCACTTAATAGGCAGTTCTAAAAGGAAGCTAAGTGGTTCATAATATGGGAGAGGCTTTTTCCTCAGTTCTGTTGCAGGATTATTGGTCTGAAAGAGCTATTCACTCAGATAGTTTCTAGTTTTGCAGGAATCTAGAGCTGTGGTAGATTCAGATAATTTTGAAATGTGAAGCTGATTCTCTTCCTTGGCAGTCTGATTTGTTTGGGAGAATGTGGTTGACGCATGTGCCTTTTTTCTTTCTTTCTTTTTTTTTTTCTTCAGTGAGACCTGTTGACAGAAATTCAATCTTGATAAAGGGGTGCAGGAAGGCATCCAGTTCCCATCATGCCTAGGTCTCTTTCATTTAAACAGTTGGCCCAGACTCTGGCCTGTTCCATTTCCCACTAGGCCTTGTGCTTTTTAATATTTGAAGGTTTTACATCTTAATTTTATTATTTATGGGAGAAGCAGTGTGGTAAAACTGGCATAGCCGAGTAGTTACTTTTGGTTTTGTTCATGTACTTGTGCTATCACCTTTTATTGAAGAGAGTCAGACTTCTCAATGGATTTGTATTTTGCTTACTTTTTCCCCTTTTTGGGGGAGTTGGGGAGGTGGGAATGGTCTCCTGAGTTGGCCATACTGGACCAAAAATAGCTTTTAAAAGAAGGCTCTTTTTTTTTTTTTTTTTTTTTAATTTATTTATTTTGACAGAGAGAGAGAGAGAGAGAGAGTGTGCACAAGCAGGGGAGGGGCAGAGAGGAAGAGAGGAAATCCCAAGCAGGCTTCACCTATTGTGGGGCTCATGCTCATGATCTGCAAGATCATGTCCTGAACTGAGATCAAGAGTTGGATGCTTAACTGATTGAGCCACGCAAGCATCCCAAAAAGCTTTTTTAAAAAATGGTCATGTTAGAAAAATAGTATTTCAGTTTTAAAATTTCACCTAAGTAAAGATTAAGCATGTTTAGGTTTGAGCCCCTTGCCTTTTGACCCCCATCAATCAAATGCACTCCTAGACCTCAGAAGACATTTCTCCTTCTGATGCTTAAATACTGTATTCATGGTTTCTTTTACTCTATAATATCCACCGAGAGGTTCAGACTAACTTCCGTCTTATAAATAGCAAAAACTTTATATGCAAGAGTACAAACTAATAAAAGAGAAATTAAGAGGTGGTGATTTACTTTATGGGATGATTTAGCTCAGAGCTTTCCCGGTGTATGTATGTATTTATTTATAATTTTTTTAATGTTTATTTTTGAGAGCGTGAGCAAGCACACAAGCAGGGGAGGGGCAGAGAGTGAGGGAGATACAGGATCCGAAGCAGGCTCCAGGCTCTGAGCTGTCAGCCCAGAGCCCGACGCCGGCCTTGAACCCATGAGCCATGAGATCATGACCTGAGCCAAAGTTGGACAGCTAACCAACTGAGCCACCCAGACCCCCTATCCAGTGTATTTAGAATAGGGTTTTTAATTTAGCAGTGTTCTTTTATGAACAGCTTCTCAGGATGCTTAGTTTTGTGTAAAGCAGAGTTAATTTTTGCATTTGACTGACAGTATGATTTGGTTATCTACCTCATCTTTGAAGGAATATTTATAGGAAACACCTGTACATTATAGCGACCTGAGATTTTGGAATCCCACAGACCTGGTCTTAAAACTTAACACTGCTACATACTAGTTGGTGATTGTGGAGTGGCTTAATTACTCTGGGCCTGTTTCCTTATTTGTAAAAAGGTGATGATGATATCTACCTTGTATATTTTTAATGCACTTTAAATGTGATGGTTTCTTAATTTTAAAAATGTATTTATTTTTAAATTTTTATTTATTTAAGTAATCTGCACACCCCCTGTAGGGCTCGAACTCATGACCCTGAGATCGAAAGTCCTGTGTTCCTCCCACTGAGCCAGCCAGGTGCCCCAAATGAGATGATTTATGTAAAGTGCCTAATAAAGTGGTTGGCCTGTAGTAAATAGTATTTGGAAGTTATTATCTATAAATGGTTTTATCCTTTGTGCCTTGACATTTCACATTGATCTACATAAATCTCTATTTTTTAAAATAAATATGAGAGGAAATAAATAAATAAATAAATAAATAAATAAATAAATAAAAATATATACTTACACGCACACAAAGAGGCACCTGTCTGGCTCAGTCGGTAGAGCACACAACTCTTGATCTTGGGGTCATGCCCTACATTGGGCATAGAGATTACTGAAAAAAAAATTAATAAGAGAGGTTAGTGGATAAGGACACATCCTTTAGGGCCTACTTGAATGCAGATGCTGGCTCTGCTATTTCTTAACTGTGTGATCATGAGTAAGTAGTAAATCTCTCCTTGCCTCAGTTTCCTTGTCTATAAAATGAAGACAACAATAGTACCTACTTCATAGGATTTTTGTGAGGATTTAGTGAATTAATTAATACATGTAAAACATCGCCAGGAGTGTCTGGCATGTCATAAGTACTCAGTAATTAATAGCTACTATTATTATTATTTTTTTTTTATAATTTTTTTTTTAACGTTTTATTTATTTTTGAGACAGGGAGAGACAGAGCATGAACGGGAGGGTCAGAGAGAGGGAGACACAGAATCTGAAACAGGCTCCAGGCTCTGTGCTGTAGTTGGCAAACTACAGATCATGACCTGATCTGAAATCAAGAGTCGGATAGATGCTCAACTGACTGAGCTACTCAGGTGCCCCATTAGCTATTATTTTTAACTTTTTTTTTCAAGTTTGTATACTTAAAAAAAAATTTTTTTTTTAATGTTTATTTTTGAGAGAGAGAGAGAGACAGAGAGACAGAGCGTGAGCGGGGAGGGGCAGAGAGAGAGGGAGACAGAATCCGAAGCAAGCTCCAGGCTCTGAGCTGTAAGCACAGTGCCACCTGATGCTGGGCTTGAACTCGTGAACCTCAAGATCATGAGTCAAAGTTGGAAGCTTAACCGACTGAGCCACCCAAGTGCCCCACAAGTTTGTGTACTTTTTATTAAGTCAATACTCAGGAGCATTTTGTTTTTATAAAGAAACATTAAAAAAAGAAATAATGTGTAACATTTAGATAAGTGAAGTTAGTAGCCAATTTCAGACCCTGTAAATGGGAAACTTTATTTCCAAAAATCAATAGATTTAACAATTATTGCTGGATTACCAAGGGTACTTAATAAAAATCCCAGAAAGTGCAGTGACTTATGGACTGTAAATGCCACTTTAGGGGGAAATAAGTACTGCTTAACCAGTTCTTTAAACTAAAAAGATATTTATTTATATAATAAGATGTATTCAAAGAGTTCATATAGTGAAAAGTCTTCCCCTGACTCAGAACTCCTAGCTTTCTTCCCAGACCCAAATACTGTTAACACTTCTGTGTCTCCTTCCACAATAATCTATGTATGTACAAAAGTATACATGAGTATATATTACCCCTTTCCTTCTTTTTAACATGAATGAGAGTATGCACTTCTACATTTTACTTTTCTCACCTAATAGTCCTTGGAGCTCATTGTGTACATATTACCACATATGCAAAGTTATCTAATATTAAATTCTCTAATATTTTATTATAGGATTGTACCCTAATTTATTCAAACAGTCTTCTATTGGTGGAATTTTTGTTTTTAGTTTTTTGGCTTTTATGAACAATGCTATCGTGCACTTTCTTATACTTACGTATGCATAAGTACATATCTGTAAGATAAAGTTTTACTTGGCAAGACCTATCGAAAACATGCACTTGCTCTCCAAAGAGGGTAGCCATGTAGCTCCATAATTTAAAAAAGAAAAAAGAATGTGAGGGGTTATATTTGAATACTTTCCAGGTGGTTTTTTCAGTGGCATGCTTTGGTGGAATCATGGTTTTTAGGAAGCTAAGTGGGGTTGTTGCATATTACATTCCTGCCTCTTCCCTCCCCCAGCTTTAGTTGTCTTCATTGCATTCCTGCCTGGGAAGTGTTCCCAGTGACCTGGGTTAGGCATTAAGATCATGGGAATCCAAGATTTTCCCATGTCTTCCAGCATGTTTGTTCACAAGAACAGGAAAACTTCCTTGCAACAGGGGAATTTTAACCACTGTCCGTCACTGGGGAATCTTTCAGTGAGGGTCCTTTGAATATAGATATGGTCAAGGGGAGGAGAGGCAGTGATATCTTATAGTAGTGCATTGTATAGTACTTGAAGTGCCTTCTCATGTTTATGGGAAGTAAGTAGGCAGAAAGATACAGTGCCTCTCCTGTTGTTCTATACATGTAGTAAATGCCAGAGACAGGTCTAGAATTCTGGACTTCTTTGTTGGGATTGTTTTGGGCTATAAGTGACAGAAAATGTGACTGTAATGGCTTATTCAAAAAGAGTATTGTCTGGAGGTAGATGGTTGCTGATATTTGATCAATGGTCAGTAGCTCAGCAATATCAGGGCCAGTGTTACTTTTTTGGCCATCCACTTGTATACGCGATAGCTGCTCTATCTCTAGCTATTACATTTGCCTTTAAGGCAAGAAGAAGGGTTGAAGGGAAAGGGCAAGAACAAGGGCTGTGGATATATCAGGAAAGTAAGTTTTCCTGTAAATCCCTCAGCAGATTCCTACTTCATTCTCACTGGCCAGAACTGTTCTGGCTACACTAAGCTTAAAAGGTGACTTTTGTTATGGTGTGCTTCCTACTATTTTGATGATGTTCAATGAAACATATTTAATCAGTTTGACTTAAGTGATATTAATTTCTAATTCTCTTTTTTTTTTAATTTTTTTTAATTTTTTTTTAACGTTTATTTATTTTTGAGAGAGAGAGAGACAGAGCATGAACGGTGGAGGGTCAGAGAGAGGGAGACACAGAATCTGAAACAGGCTCCAGGCTCTGAGCGGTCAGCACAGAGCCCAACACAGGGCTTGAACTCACGGACCACGAGATCATGACCTGAGCCGAAGTCGGCCGCTTAACCGACTGAGCCACCCAGGCGCCCCAATTTCTAATTCTCTTTATATTTAGAGTTTATAATTTAAATATTGTATACTATCTTATTTTTTGAGTGCGCCAGAACCTTAGCTCCTATCTAGATTTTAAATTCCTTTGTGTCTGAGACTAGATCTTCTACTTTTTGTGTAAGACATAGTCTCAACTTGAGTATTAATGAGAAAGGAGCTCCGATATCATTAAGCCCATATTTAAGGCCCCTAGTGAGTGTATAAGAGTGGACTGCTAACAAATAACTTAGTGAGTTAAATTGATTAATGAAGGTAGACATAGTGAAAACTTTAAAATGAGAATAATAAAGACTCCTCTATTCAGGGCAAAAGACTATGGAGAATGGATTTACTTGGATATGCAGTCCTCTTTTCTATGCAAATAGAGGCCATAACTATGTTAATGTGCCTCTTTAATTCATAGGGTGAGAGGGCAGAACAATGTGGAAAGAACATTGTGTTGATGTTAGGAGCCTCAGTTTTGGATCTAGTTCTGCCTTTACATAATTGTATGATACTGGGCACATCATTCTCTCTTCAGCTTCCTCTTCTAGAATGGGAATAATAATTGCTGCTTTACGAGATTGTTGGAGAGTATTTGAAATACTGTGTATTTACTACTTCATGGCACCTGGCATGTATAATGTATAAGTACTTTTGGTAACTGTTTTTACCATGATCATTAGTATTATTGTTGTGTTGATCTTGGAAGAGACTTTTTTGCTGTAATTAATCCTTATCTATAAACTGCAAAAGTTAGTTATTAAGATTCCTTCTGATTCCAAAATAATCATGTTTCTACACTAAGTACCTCAACTGGGGCATTGTTATAAAGGTATCTGTGGAGTTCTGGCTGCATTGAGTTCATAGGAGAGACCATGGAAAGATGAAGTTCTCTGGTGTACGGATTGATGTCACTATGTAAACCAAATAATTATTAGAATAAATGTTTCTCAGGCACTCAAGTACCTTCTGAATTACCCCAATCCACTGAGAGAAGCTAACGAAATACTGGCCAAACCACTGAGCAATGAAGTTGGGTGTAACTACTCTTATGATTTATCTCAGAGCATAGGTATAGTTGTATACTATAAAGACAATGAGTGCTGAGGGTTATTAGTGCCCAGAATTGGTGACGTTGTGGGGAACTGGCATACCTCTGGTGATATAAGTTCCTTTTTAGGAACGGTTTTACAGTTTGTATCAAGAGTCAGCAATTCCATTTTTAAGAATTTCTCTTAAGGGTAGGGGCGCCTGGGTGGCTCAGTTGGTTGAGCGTCTGACTTCAGCTCAGGTCATGATCTCGTGGTTCATGGGCTCGAGCTCCGCATTGGGCTCTGTGCTGACGACTTGAAGCCTGGAGCCTGCTTGGGATTCTGTGTCTCCCTCTCTCTCTGCCCCTCCCCCAGTCATGTTCTGTCTCTCTCAAAAATGAATAAACATTAAAAAAAAAAGGAATTTATCTTAAGGGCATACTTAAGGATGTGTACAGAAATTGAACTACAAGGATATTCTTCTAGTAGTATCTTTAAAGTGAAAATATTGGAAAATGCCTAAAAATAGGGGGTATGTAAATTATAGCTGTCAGTTGATGAAATATCTATATATATGTTGACATGGAAAATGCTCATAATATGTGAAGCAGATTTCAAATATATGTGTGTATATAGAGAAAAAATGAGAGAGAGAGGGAGACAGACTGGAATAGTGTGGTATTGTAGATTATTATTTTTTATAGGAGTTTTTTTATGATTTCTTTAATGAGCATGAATTTTTATAATAAAGGCTTAAAGGTACTTAATTTAATAAATGTGTATGCAAGTAATTAGTGGTATCTACTTCTCTTCCAAGATACAGAATACTTTAAAGTACATGTTGTTCCCTGGATGAAGACAAATGGCTCATTGGATTTCATAGGGAAATTATTTGCCAGTGAGTGTGTCCTTCAGACTGTTTTTGAAACTACTTCCAGATAGTTTCTTAACCGTAAATGGCTAGAGTGGGGGCTGACTTTAAACCTACACAGGTTTCTACGGGAGAGTGTAAAACTTTGTACACCGGAGCAGGGATGGGCCCATACCTTCGACTTGTTTCTTTGACCTAATTTACATGTCGTGCCTTTTATGTGTGTGTGTGTGTTTTTTTTTTTTTTTTTTTTTTTTAAGATTTTATTTTTAGCAATCTCTCTACCCAGCGTAGGGCTCAAACCTACAATCCTGAGGTCAAGAGTGGCATGCTCTACTGACTGAGCCAGCTAGGTGCCTCCTTTTATGTATTTCTTTCTTTTTTTTTTTTCAATTTTTTTAATGTTTGTTTATTTTTGAGACAGAGACACAGTGTGAGCAGGGGAGGGGCAGAGAGAGAGGGAGACACAATCTGAAGCGGGCTCCAGGCTCTGAGCTCTCAGCACAGAGCCCGACGTGGAGCTAGAACTCACAAACCGAGGGACCGTCACCTGAGCTGAAGTCAGACACTTAACTGACTGAGCCACCCAGGTGCCTATGAAAATATTTCCAGGGAAAGAAAACCTGTAGTTGGCAAAACGTACTAAGTTTTTACTAGGTATAAGATACCGTTCTGAGAACCTTGATGGATGAGGTATGCACAAGTGAATAAAATCCGTCCTTGTGTTCAGGAATTTACGGTCTACTAGGAGAGGCATTTGCATAGTTAACTAATATAAAATTGAATGGTAAACAAAGCATTATGGCCTTGGAGAGGTAGCAATTAGTATGATAGGTAGAAATTGGGAAAGTTTGTAGAGAATTGAATTGGACTTTGAATAATGAGTAAGATTTTAGTTAGTAGGTGTAAAATTTAATGGTGTGTTTCAGAATGGGTTATTCAGGGCAGAGAAAGAGTAGTGGGATGTGGGAGAGGCTAGAAATGAAAAAATGGTAGGTTGAGGGAAAATAAAATAATGAATGTCAAACACCTAGTATGGTACTTTGCCTGGCATGTTGTAGGCACTCATCAAACTTTGCCTCCTTCTAATTCCAACACATTTATCTTCAGGAATATCTTCAAGTTACCAAAAAAGAAAAGTTAACTTTGGGGCACCTGGCTGGCTTAGCCAGTAGAGCATGAAACTCTTGATCTTGGGGTTGTGAGTTTGAGCCTCATGTTGGGTGTAGAGATTGCTTAAAAAAAAAAAAATCTTTGAAAAAGAAAAGTTAACTTTTAGTTTGGTTTGAAAAATAAGGTGTCTTGTCCAGGTTATTTTCAGAATTGCAAATGTGGTAGTAAAATCAAAGTAATTGCTGGGGAATCAGTACCTTAGATTAATGCACAACCAAGTTTCTGAACCATTTCTTTTCATTAGAAGGTGATCTGTTGAGAAGAGTGAGTACTGGGAAAAACCTGCTCTTCTGTGCCAAGGCAGGGGACAATGTCACAAGTTAAAACTTCTTATTCCTATGATGCTCCCACGGACTTCATCAATTTTACCTCTTTGGATGATGAGGAAGATACCCAAAACATAGATTCTTGGTTTGGTAAGTGTCTGCTTTTTCAGGCCATTTTAAGGGTTAGTAGCTTGCTTTGTTCTGAGTACCTTTCAAAAAAATAGTAGGAATTTCAAGAAAATAACTAAAATATAAATTATTTTCTACACCAAGATATTTTATCATTTATGATATGATAGAAATAATTGAAATGCCCAGTGTCTTAGGAGTGGGCTATCAGTGTTATTTTGCAGTTAGGAATAGTAAATATTTAAGCATTAGGGATATATGGAAAAATCCAGATGAAACAAAGTTGAGTGAAACTCTAAGATTCAAAACATGTCTGTAGTGATAGCAGCCACATAAAAACTTGCTCTACTGTCATTGGGCATAGAATCTAGTATTACAGTTAGGATACTGACATTGATACAGTCTACCCATCTTACTCAGATTTCCCCAGTTTCACTTGTACTCATACTCATTTCTGTAGTAAGTTCTATGCAATTTTATCACTTGTGTAGGTTTGTGTATCTACTCCCACTGTCAAGATACTGAACAGTTCTAACATCACAGGCATTCTTGTGTTGCTTTTTTATAACTACAGTTACTGCCCTATTGCTTCCCCTCACTGATTCATTTTTAGCTGGAGGGATTATGCTACTCAGAACCCAATCCCCAAACAGAAATGGGATTGCCTGGTGTTGAGTCATATGATTTGATGCAAACCCTGACACCAGGCCAATAATAAATAAGGATGTGATTATGTTTTTATAGTATTTTGGGATAATATGGTGAGACCAGTGATATGTCAGGCTAGTAGTTGCTAGGGTCTCTTCATTTTATTCTTTCTCGTATACTTATCTTCTGTATTAAAAAAAAAAAAAAATGTGATGGGAGAAAAAAAATGAGTCCATTACAGCTGCACTTATCACTTACAATGCAGTGTCCACGTGTGGTGGCACATGTCCTTCTCTTGCAAAAGGCCTTTAATGGTATCCGTTGGAGAAGGGGTCTGTTGGAAGTGGTGTGGAGGAAAGGTGAAGAGGACCAGCTGCCCTATAAGGATCTTCCCACGTCCTTGCATTACTGAAACCTTGAGGAAGACAACCCTGGGTTGTCTATCTTTTTTTCTAAGTTTCTTTAAAAACAAGATAGAAAATATTTGTACAGCGAAACTGGTAAATACAATGTCGAAGAAAAAAATTAATCCTACCATTCTTTCAAAACCACCTTAGTTCTAATACATTATTTTCTAATTCTCTTCCAAATAATCATATCTTTTTATACAGTTGCACTCTGATTGTACATGCACAGTGTTATTGCTGGAGCTCACCACATTCCTGAAGCTTCTGTTTGTTGGTAGGCAGTTGGTAGAACAGATGTTTCACTGCTTTGCCCTCACTTTTGGGCACAGGAGAACCTAAGGTCAAATCCCTTGGGAGAGCCTAGCTCTGTTCCATCCTCACACACCCACTTCTTACCAACCAGTTGAAAGAGAACCTCAACTCAAATAGACCATAAGATGTCTCTTGTAAGCCCTGCAGATCTTAATAGCTACAGTTTCCTTTAAGAGGAACATGATGTATTTAGGTGGTAGATTAGGCCAGTTCATGCTTATATGGTCCTAAATGTGTATCAAACAAAGATAAGTAGCTATTCACAATGCAGAGTCTGCACTTCTCCTTTTCTGTAATACATTGTTCAGTGTTGCCAGTGTTACAGTGATAGTTTTTATAGTCTCTATCTCTGACGTATAATGTGTACTCATTTCATTTTGATCACAAGAACTTTGTACTTGCCAAATGTGCTGGAAGCGTACTAGTAGGGGCTTTAGGCCCCATTTACAAGTGCATAGGACTGATTTATTTTGCTTCCTTGCTGATTGTTTAAATGATGCTCTTTTTTTCACAGAAGAGAAAGCCAATTTGGAGAACAAGTTTCCTGGGAAGAATGGCATAGGAGGGCTTTTTCAGGGCAAAACCCCTCTGAGGAAGCCTAATCCTCAGCAAGCTATTGTCACACCTTTAAGACCAGGTAAGAAAGAACATCTTAGGAAAAAGCTCTTTGGTAGAATGGTGGAACAGTGTGTTATGGGCCTGAGGGATCTGGGGGAATTATGTAAATGTTGTATCCTTTGGTTTATTATTGGTGAAATGGGCCAGTTTCACTTTATGGTGAATGTGACACTAATGATGTACTACACTTTTTTTTTTTTAATTTCTTGGAACTTAAGCTAACATAGACTTTTACTGCCAGGTATAAAACTCTTTTCCTTTTATGACAAGATTTAACATAACATAACCTGAGTCTGGCTGGGAAACAAAGCAGTAGGAGAGAAGAATGTACTGCTTGTCATTGCACAAGAATTCTTTGAGTCATGTATCTGATTCTAAAAGATAATTGGCATTTAAACTGGTGGTTACTAAGTCTGCAGAATATTTTCTATTTGATCAGAACAAAAGAAGCATTTTTAAGAGATCATAAATCCTTAAAAATTACTTTTTTGAAGTAACAGCCATATTTAGATATGATTCACATGAACAAATCACCCAAAGTGTACATTTCAGTCTTAAAAAAAAATTTTTTTTTAATGTTTTATTTTTTGAGAGACAGAGACAGAGCGCAAGCAGGGGAGGAGCAGAGAGGGAGGGAGACACAGAATCCAAAGCGGGCTCCGGGCTCTGAGCACAGAGCCTGATGCAGGGCTCAAACCCACGAAAAAGAGATCATGACCTGAGCCAAAGTCAGACACCTAACCAACTGAGCCACTCAGGCTCTCCATCAGTGTTTTTCACAGTACAGTCATAGAGTAGTTGTACAACCAATACCACAATCAATTTAGAACATTTGAAAATTACTCTTGATGGATGAATCTGAAACTGGCTCCAATTAGACCGTTAAGTAGAGGAGTCATACCAGAAAATAGCTGTATTTCTAGCAAACTTTTGTAATTTACAAAGTCTAAGCTGCTAGGATGACTTTCAAATAATTAACTCATGAGTACAGATGATATCTATTGAATTTGGGATTAGGGCAGGGACCCTGAACTTTTGCATCCATCGTCTTAATTGAAAAAGGGGTTAGAACTGCATGGCATGTTTCACTTGCCATGCTTGGAATGCCTGTGGCCTCAGTGTTGCATCCTCAGGTAAATTACATTAGTTCATTAGGCATGGCAGATTTTCTGTTGCCTTGGTGGTCTTTGTGCTCTTCTTGAATTGAAAGAGTATGTACTGTTACCTAATTTGTCTGGACCACTTTCAGTTGAAGACTGTTTTGTCAACAGTGTGCCCCAAAGCAAGAAACCTCTGTTGGGTCTGTCATGTGGCAAAAACCATGCACATTGTTTACGTGCATGCCCCTTAGGCCCCTCAGAGTCTGTGTTCTTTCATATTACATATTTTCACCTCTCTTATGAGTGTTGTTGCCTCTGCATTCAATTCCTAACGTAATTGAAAAGTTCCTATTCATCATTCAAGGTCCAGCTCAAATACCCTTTTTTCTCTGATTCCTCTTACTGTGTTCTCAAAGCACTTTTCATACCTCTATTTTAATTTCAATTTTCTTTTGTGTTGCTAATACAAAAAAAATAATTGATTCTTACATATTAATCTTTTATCCTGCGACCTTCTAAACTCACTAGTTTTAGTAGTTTTTTTTAATAGATTCCATCAGATTTTTACATAGATCATATCATCTGCAAATATGCCTTTTATTTCTTTTTCTTGCATACTGTACTGGCTAGAACCTTTAGTGGGATGTTGGATAGGAGTGGAAAAGGTAGACATGCTTGTCTTATTCCTGTGCGTTCAGGCTTTTACCATTAAATATGATGTTAACTGTAGTTTTTTCATAAATATCCTTGATCAGGCTGAGGAAATTCCCATCTATGCCTATTTGCTGATAATTTTTTATTTGGAATGGATGTGAGGTTTTGTCAAATGCCTTTTCTGCTTATATTGAGATGATTATATGATCATTTTTCTTTTTTTGGTCTGTTACTGTGTTGAATTACACTGATTTTCCAACATTAAGCCAACCTTGCATTTCTGGGATGAACCCCAATTGGTCATGATGGTATTTTTTCTTTGTATGCATTTTTAGGTTGTTTGCTACATTTTTGTTGGGAATTTCTGTATATATTTTTCATGAGGTATATTGGTCTGTAGTTTTCTTTGTGATACCTTTGCTTGTTTTGATAAATACCTTACTCTAAATATTCCCTTCTCTTCTTTTTTTTTTTTTTTTTTTTTTGGAGGAATTTGTGTAGAATTAATATTAGGTCTTACTTAAATGTTTGGTAGAAGTCACCATTAAAGCCATCTGGGTCTGGACTTTTCTTTGTACAAAGGTTTTTTTTTTTTAATTAAAAAAAAAATTTTTTTTTAACATTTATTTATTTATTTATTTTATTTATTTATTTTTTAACGTTTATTTATTTTTGAGACAGCGAGACACAGAGCATGAACAGGGGAGGGGCAGAGAGAGAGGGAGACACAGAATCTGAAACAGGCTCCAGGCTCCAGGCTCTGAGCTGTCAGCACAGAGCCCGACGCAGGGCTCGAACTCACGGACCGTGAGATCATGACCTGAGCCAAAGTCGGATGCTTAACCGACCAAGCCACCCAGGCGCCCCAACATTTATTTATTTTTGAGACAGAGAGAGAGAGAGAGAGCATGAACAGGGGAGGGTCAGAGAAAGAGGGAGACACAGAATCTGAATGAAACAAGCTCCAGGCTCTGAGCTGTCAGCACAGAGCCCGACGCGGGGCTCGAACCCACAGACCACAAGATCATGACCTGAGCCGAAGTTGGACGCTTAACCGACTGAGCCACCCAGGTGCCCCTGTAGAAATGTTTTTAACTACAAATTCAAATTCTTTAACACTCTCATCTTGAGTGAGTGTTGGTAGTTTGTATCTAAAATAATTTGTCCATTTCATCTAAGTTGTTGAATGTTCATAATGTTCCCTTATTATCCTTTTAATATTTACAGATTCTGTGTGGTATCACCTCTTTCATTCCTGATCTTGGTAATTTGTCTCTGTTTTCCTAATCAGCCTGGCTAGAGATTTATTAGTGTTACTGATTTTCTGAAAGAACCAACTTTTGGTTTCGTTGTTGGTGTTTTTCTATTGCTTTTTCTATTTCATTGATTTTCATTCTGATCTATTAGTTCCCTTCTACTTACTTTGAGTTCAATGTACTCTTTTTTTTTTTTTTTTTAGTTTCTTAGATGGCAGCTGAAGTCATTGATTGGAAATCTTTCTTCTATAAATTTCCCCCTAAGTACTGCTTTAGTGGCATCCCACAATTTTGGTGTGCTCTGTATTCATTTTCATTCCATTCAAAATACTTTTAATTTCTTTATTGCTATCTTCTTGATCCGTGTGTTTTTTTTTTTTTTAATTGAGATATAATGGACATACAACATTGTATAAGTTTAAGGTGTTGATTTGATATGTTTATATATTGCAACGTGACTGACACCTCTATCATATCACATAATTATTTCTTTTCTCTCATTGTGAGAACAATGAGGATCTTGTCTCTTAGCAACTTTGAAGTTTATAATACAGTATTGACTATAATCTCTATGACTATTATTGTTGACTGTAATCTCCAGGATTTATCTACTAGTTCCAAGTTACCTAAGTGTTATTTAGAAGTGTGTATTTAATTTCCAAATACATGTGGCAGGGGGTGGCAGTTCCAGAAATCTGTTACTGATTTCTCGAGGGATTTAATTCCATTTGGTTAAAGAATATATTTGTGTGACTTGATCTTTTTGTATTGAGACTTGTTTCATGGCCCAGAATATGGTGTGTCTTGGTAAATGTTCTGTGTGCACTTCAAAAGAATGTATATTCTGCTGTCATTGGGTGGAGAGTTACATAAATGTCAATTGGGTCAAGTTGGTTGATGTTGCTCAAGTCTTCTATTTCCTATTGATCTTCTAAGTGTACTATCCATTATTGAAAATGGATATTGAAATCTTCAACTATTATTGTTGAACTGTTTTTCCCTTTAATCTTGTCAGTTTTTCCTTCATGTATTTGGGGCTTTGTCATCATGTATGTATGTGTGTGTGTATATCTATATATACGCATACCACGTATGTATGTATGTTTGTAACTGTTACATTTTCTTGATGAGTGGACTGCAACATATTTTTGTTAATGAAGTTTTATTGGAATACAGCCATGCACATTTGCTCATATATTAAGACTACTATATTCTTACCGATTTTTCTGTCAACTTGTTCCATAAATTAGAAGAGAGAGATTGAAATTTCAGACTATATTTATGGATTTGCCTATTTTTCCTTGTACTTTCTGCTTTTTGTATTTTAAAACTCTGTTATTAGGTACGTAAATATTTCAGTTGTTACCGCATCTTGAAGAATTGACCATTTTATCATTTTGAAATGATTGTCTTTATCTCTGATATTCTTTGCTCTGAAATCTGCTTTGTCTGGTACTAATATAGCCATCCCAGCTTTATTTTGATTAGTGTTAACATGGTGTGTTGATATTTTAAGAACATTTTTTGTAGGGAGAATATAAATTTTTTTATTCTATTTTAAGATTTTATTTTTAAGTAATGTCTACACTCAACATGGGACTCAAACCTACAACTTTGAGATGAAGAATCACATGCTGTACCTACTGAACCAGCCAGGCACCCCTATAAAATTTTTTATGTTAAATATTTTATATTAAATTTTTAAAATTTAATCCTCTCTGATTTTAAATGGAGTAAGTGCCTCTGTTATAGCCTTGACACAATATATTATCATTTTTTTGTTCTTTTTCTCCCCTCTAGGAAAAAATTTCTTTAGGCGATGAGCCAAATGATTGTTCTCTGGAATAAATAATGCATGAAATGTGTTTTCATAGCCTGACTTTTCTTCCTTGTTATCTGGTTGAATTTTTTGTCTTTTGTCAAGGCTCTCAGTTCATAAGCTATACTAGAAAATGCTGTTTCTTCCATGAAGACTTTTTTTTTGATTATTCTTGTCTCCTTATTCTTATAGTACTTTTTTGTTTCTGTTTCATGATGGCCATGGTAACATCAGAATACGTTATGATAAAATATCTCCTTCCCCTTTCCACCCTTAGATTCCCTTTTCCCAAATGCTGTATTTTTAAACTCTTAACTGTTTTTAATTTGTGGAGGAGAGAAAAACCAATGGTTATACCCATAATGCCTAATAATATGATTATATCAGCATTAAAAGGCAGAGATACTTTTTTCTGAGGTGATGACTTAGGCTGGCAGATAGGCCCTGGATACTTTGTTTCTGCTTCAAGCAAAGTAGATTTTATAAATTCATCTTCTGTATAAGATTTCACTGGAACTAAAGGTTCCACTGCTTAGAGGGGCTTTATACACACACACACACACACACACACACACACACACACACATAATTTTAAGTCTAGAATTCTATGTTGTCATACACACACACACACACACACACACACGCACATACATATAGATGTGTCTCTCATATCTAGCTTACTTCCTTGGAATTTGAGTGCTGACTAGTTTTTGCTCTTCCACAGTTGACAACACTTACTACAAAGAGGCAGAAAAAGAAAATTTGGTGGAACAGTCCATTCCATCAAATGCTGCTTCTTCCCTGGAAGTCAAGGGAAACACCTCAAGAAATACTCCAGCACAGCCACAGAGGTAAGACTGTTTTAGGGCTCCAAAGTGGTTTTTATGTTAATAATGTTCACAGAATAGTTACTGTCAGGGTACCTACTATGTGTCTCATACTATATTAGGCTCTCTATTTTACCTCATTTAATCTTCATAACATTTATGAATTGTAGGTAATATGCTTAACTTATTGATAAGGACTTAGAGGTACTAAGTTGCTTAAAGTTTACTGGTTCCAGAACCCTTGCTATTTGCACTATCAATATGGATTGCACTTTATTTGTGTGGATATATGACAGACTTTTTTTTTCCTATTTATATATTATAAGTAAACTTCATAAGGGCAAGCATTATGTATCCTTACTGTGCCTAACAGTGTCTGGCAGGAGCAGAAACTGAATATTTAAATGCTTGATGAATGAATAGATGGGTGGGTTAAGCTGCAATCTTGGCACTGGTGAACTTAAAACAGTTACTGTCTTTGAATGTTGTATTTGCGTCAGTATCTTTTTTTTTGATAACAAAAATACCATGTTTGGGAGCTGTCAGTATTAGTTGCCTTCAGATGGCACTCATCAGAAGAATATTCAGGTTAGGTTTTTTTTGTTTTAAACTTTCAACATCTAATAATTACCATCCACTCATAAAGTTTAAATTGTAAGACCGTTTATTGCTTTATACTTTGATGTTACCTAGAATATCCTCAAGGAAGAGGGATGACAGATAATATTATTTTATATTCAGAAGTGATAAAACTACCATTTGCAAAGCCTCATGCTGGTATAAAGGTATTACCTTTTGAGATTGGTATCATACAAGCTTATCCTAAACTTTTTTGGTAAAGAAGCCCATTTTAATAAAAAGAATTCTATGAAATTTCAATGAGCTAGGCATATATCACAAGAGTCTTAAGAGATTGCTACTGGTTGATTCTATGGTTTCTGTTCCATGTTTAGATTGTAAATTGAGGCCTACAGATTCTTATAGATTGCTTCAGAATCCTGGAAACTGTTAGTGTCTTCACTTCTCTCTTCTGTATATGTATATGATTGCTAAAATTGTCTTTCATCCTGATTGAATGCTGAATGCCTTTTGGAAATGACAGTGTGAGAGGAAGCCAGCTACTATTAGAGACCTGAATGGTTTTTTGTTTTATTTTTAAGGCAAGTACTTCTACCACTCAAAACTTCAGTTTACTGAGAATAATCATATCCTCCAGGCTCCTTGTAAGAAAGGGCCAAATAAGATGGCATGTGACAGTACTTTGTAAATGATATTGCATTATGAAAATGCATAATAAGTAAAACATTAGTGCCATTAATCTCAGATCTCAGATTTATCTGAGTCCAGAGTTACCTAATCGAGAAAGGAATGGCAGATGGAATAGGAAGGTGTAGATAGTCATACAAATTCCATTTTATTTTATTTTCACATGGTCTCAATGGATAGGCTAAAACATGTCCAAAACTTCTTTGACACAGAATAGTTAAGAGTCAGTAAGGCCTTAGTGTGTAATAATAATTTTTCCATGGAGGTGTTGCTTTACCATAAATACATGTTTTAATTTTTGGCATCTCATCCCTTAGTCATTTCTCCCTAAAGACACCCAGCAGTTCTTCTCTTGACCTCATTAACATCATTGCTGAATTTAAATAATGTCCAAAATGGTCGTGTGTTCTTGTGTTTTGCCTTCTTCCTTTCTAATTTGTATGATTCCCAGTCCCGTTTTTAAAAATTAACTAGTTTTGGGGTGCCTGGGTGGCTCAGTCTGTTGAACTTCTGACTTCAGCTCAGGTCATGATCTCACGGTTAATGAGTTTGAGCCCCATGTCAGGCTGTGTGCTGACAGCTCAGAGCCTGGAGCCTGTTTCGGATTCTGTGTCTCCCTCTCTCACTGTCCCTCCCCCACTCGTGCTCTCTCTCTCTCTCTCTCTCTCTCTCAAATAGATAAACAATAAAAAAAATTTTTTTTTAATATTTATTTTTGAGACAGGGAGAGACAGCATGAACTGGGGAGGGTCAGAGAGAGAGGGAGACACAGAATCTGAAGCAGGCTCCAGGCTCTGAGCTGTCAGCACAGAGCCCGACGCGGGGCTCAAATTCACAGACTGCGAGATCATGACCTGAGCCGAAGTCGGATGCTTAACCGACTGAGCCACCCAGGCGCCCCTAAAAATTTTTTTATAAAAGGTAAAAGTTAACTAACTTTACTGGGTAATAATTTGCATATAGTAAAATGTACAGATCTTGGGCGTACGATCTGATTAGTTTTGATAAATACATACCACCATGCAACCATAACACCACAATCAACATATATAGTACGTTTTCATCACCTCAAAAGTTCTCTCATCCTAACCCTTTATAGTTAATTCTTACTGCTTTTTCTACCTTCTCACTCTCTCACCTCCTACCCAGAGGCAAAACTGTTCTAATTCCTGTCACTGTAGATTAATTTTTTCCATTCTAGATGTTTTTATAAATGAAATTTATGGTACTCTTTTATATATGACTTCTTTTCACTTAGCGTGTGCTTTTGAGATTCATCCATGTCCTTTCATGTTAGTAGTTTGTTCCTTTTTTTTTTTTTTTTTTTTTTTAATTTTTAAATTTACTTTTGAGAGAGACAGACAGTGAGCGGGGGAAGGGCAGAGAGAAAGGGAGACACAGAACCCGAAGCAGGCTCCAGGCTCCGAGCTGTTAGCACAGAGCCTGATGTGTGGCTCAAATCCATGAAGCGTGAGATCATGACCTGAGCCAAAGTCAGATGCTTAACTGACTGAGCCACCCAGGCACCCCAGTAATATGTTCCTTCTTATTGCTGATAGTAAGTTCTGTTGAATGGATATGCCACAATTTATTTATCCATCCACCAGATGATGGGCATTTGGGTTGTTTCCATTTGGGGGCTATATAGAGCTGCTCTGAGTAGTTTTGAGGACGTATGTTTCTCCTGAGTAAATACTTAGGACTGCATTAGCTGGGTCATAGTGTTAAATGTATGTTTATAAGAAACGCCAGAAAGTTTTCCAAAGTGACTGTACCATTTACATTCCCACTGGCAGTATATGAGAGTTTCAGTTGCTCCGTATCCTAGCCAACATTTGGTATTGTCCGTCTTTTTAATGATATTTCATTGGTTTTAATTTGCATTTTTCTGATGACTAATAACGTTGATCCATATTTTCATGTGATTATTGGCCATTCGTATATTTGCATACATAGCTGGCTGCTTTTTTAGTCTGGTTCCCTGCGGTCTCCCCCAGACCTGTGAAAGTTAGAAGTCAGCCGAGACTTTGAGTAGAGTTTAAGTGTTCATCCTCGGGTTTAAGTGTTCATCCTCTCTGTGGTTCTCTTGTTTCTGAGATTTTGTCTCTAAATTTCTGCCAGCTCCAATGTTTGTCTATTGACACCTCAAGCAAGTAAGATGTTAGTTTTGTGCCATCTTACTCTATGCACAGTGGGGGTTACATTTATTAAAAAAAAGCAGCAAACTCACCAGTCTTACGTGGTGTGGTTTTATTTTTTAAGGATGGACACCTCACTGGTTTCTGTTTGCCTTTTTGCTGGGCTCCATGGGTGTCTTCTAAACATACATGGTTTAGTAGTCAGGCAGGAATTTGTGCAGAGGTTTTGCTCAGATTTTGAGTGACATTTTTTCTGTGGCTCTTTCACTTTCAGGATTTTCTTCTAAATTTCTTTTTTTTTTTTTTTAATTTTTTTTTCAACGTTTTTTATTTATTTTTGGGACAGAGAGAGACAGAGCATGAACGGGGGAGGGGCAGAGAGAGAGGGAGACACAGAATCGGAAACAGGCTCCAGGCTCCGAGCCATCAGCCCAGAGCCCGACGCGGGGCTCGAACTCACAGACCGCGAGATCGTGACCTGGCTGAAGTCGGACGCTTAACCGACTGCGCCACCCAGGCGCCCCTTCTTCTAAATTTCTAGGTGTTATACTGGCCTTGAATTTTTATCTTCTATTATCTCTAGCCAGTGAGACTGGAATTTTCTGCTGTTAGAACTGCTACATTTGGGGAGTACCTCGGGCAAAAAAGCTACCAACTCATAATTTTTACCCTTTGCAGTTGTTTTTCATGGATAAATGTGCCTCTGTTTTCTGCCTGCTTTTGGTCACTTTCCAGTGCCTTCAAATGGTTGTATTATTGTATCTTGTCTACATTTTGTAATATGCACTCTTCATTACTCATTCAGTACATTCATTTCTTCATTCCTTAATTCAGTAAATTTGCTCTTCATTACTCCATGTAATTTTTTTATGAGTACTTTCTTTTAGAGATTATGAAATATTTGTAGATGAAAGGTAGACATTTAGTTAGGATTCGTTTCAAAATCCAATAGAATGGATGGAAGGAAAATTGATACATGATTGGGATTGGCTGTGAGTTGATAATTTCTGAAACTGAATGATGAGTACTCACTAGTCCATTTTATTCTCACTTTTAGTTTTTTAGTATTCAGAGAGAGAGAGAGAGAAAGAAAGCACATGTGCATGGGAGAGAGGCAGAGAAAGAGGGAGAGAGAGGATCCCAAGCAGGCTCCACACTTTCAGTGCACATCCCGGCATGGGGCTCAATCCCACAAACTGTGAGATCATGACCTGAGCTTGAAATCAGGAGTTGGACATTTAACCAACTAAGCCACCCAGGCACCCCTCTCCTTATTTTAAAAATATGCTTGAAATTCTCTGTAATAAAGACTTAAAAATTGGTACTCTGTGCAGTAGCATGAAAGCCTGAAAATGTAATAAGTCTTTACAGTGTTTAGGACTTTTATAAAAAAAAGTGTTGAGAGAAATTAAACAAGATCTAGATAAATTGTAAGACATACCATATTTATGGATTGGGGGATCAGTATTAAAAAGATATTAGTTCTCCCTAACTGATCTATAGATTCAATGTAATAGTCATTAAAATCCTAGTGGTTTTCACTGTGGACATTGATAAACTGATGCTAAAATTTATTCAGAAATGCAAAGGTCTGAGAATAGCCAGATACTTTCAAAGTGCTAGTTGATAGCAAGACATATTATTATGAAGCTGCAGTAATTCAAGCTTTATGGTATTATCCAAGGATTAATGAGATCAGCGAAATCAAATAGAAATTCATGCACCCATCTATGGGCATGATATATGACAATGGTGTTACTGTAGACCTGTGGGAAAACAGTGCTCCCCCCCCCACCCCACCCTTTAAAAAACAATGCTTTGCTAGTGGATATCCAGATAGAACAGAATGAAACTTGGTCCCCCTTTGCATATAAAACAGTCAGTTCTTTTTTTCTTTACATCCAGTGTTGGGGCTCAAACCCACAACCCCAAGATCAAGAGTCGTGTGCTCCTCTGACTGAACCAGCAGGGGCCCCTAAAATAGTCAATTCTGGGTGGAATTGTAGATCTAAATGTGAATGCTAAAGCTCATATAATGAAATATTGGAGAATATCTTCATGACCTTGGAACAGGGAAGGATTTTTTTTTTAAATAGTATACACACAGAAAAGCACTCACCATAATGGGGAGGGGTATTGATGTATTTGAGACATTTATCTAGTCAAATGGTACCATAAAGAGAGTAAAAAGCCAACCCCCAAAGTGGGAAAAGATATTTGTGACACATAAAACCTACAGAGGGCTTATGTTCATAGTATATAAGGAATTCTTACTAATCACTCAGGAAAGGATTGACAACCCAATGGAAAACAAACAAGAGACTTGAACTAGTACTTTATCAACTAGGATAACCAAATGGCCAGTGAACATGTGAAAAGTTGCTCTATCTCACTGGGAATCAGAAAAGCAAATTAAAACCACAGCAAGGTTTTACTGCCTACCGGCTAAATTAAAACATCTGACAGTACCAAGTGTTCAGGAGGGTGTAGAGCAATGCAGACTATAATATCAACTCGCCAGTGTAAGTAAGCATAGATTGGTACAAGCACTTTGGAAACAACTTTTAATTGATAAAACCAGCGTCCTATGACCTAACAAACGGTCTTAAAGCCTACACCTGCCAGCAACATGTGCACCTGTGCAGTGGACTGGATAAATAGTGGTACATTCCTACAGTGACTGTTATACAGCATTAAAAATCAGTGAATTAAAGCTACATGACTCAATGTGGCTGAATCTCACAAATACAATGTTGAGTGAAATAAACAAGACAGAAAAACAATACTTGCAGTAGTCTGATTATATTACCTGAAGGTTTTTTTTTTAATTTTTTTTTTAATGTTTATTGCTTTTGAGAGACAGCACAAGTCGGGGAGGGGTAGAGAGAGACACACACAGAATCTGAAGCGGACTCCAGGCTCTGAGCTGTCAGCACAGAGCCCGACATGGGGCTCAAAATCACGAACTATGAGATCATGACCTGACCCAAAGCTGGACGCTTGACCAACTGAGCCACCCAGGCACCCCTGCCAGTGTTCTACTTCTTAGCCTGGGTGGTGATTTCATGAGTCTTTACTTTGTAATCATTTAACTTAATTTTTGTTTTGTGCACATTTTGGTATGTGTTAAATATTTTACCAAAAATGGGGGCGTGACTAAAAGGAGAAAATAAACACCTTAGTTACCAGGAGATCTGATCTCAAATTTCAAGTCTGATAGCAATTTGCTATGTAACAGGGTCAAGTCACCTTATCTTTATTGACTTTTACATTTAAAAGGAGGGAGTTGTATTAGGTGATTGCCTGTGTCTTTAAAGAAAAAAAATCCATTGCATTTAAGTACCAACATTTTATGATGAGGTTCAAAAGCTATCAGTAAGGTAAAAAGTTTTTAGAGTGGAAATAATACCACAAAACTCTTTGTAGCCATTGGCAGTTTGACATACTTTCACATTTCTGGGGCACAATTGCATATCTGTAGTAGATACATTCATTTTGGATAAATTTTGTCAATTCCTGTACCATAGGCGATCTACTAGACTCTCTGCTCAGAAGGATTTGGAACAGAAAGAAAAACATCATGTAAAAATGAAAGCTAAGAGATGTGCTACTCCTCTAATCATCAATGAAATTCCACCCTCCAAAAAAATGAAAGTGTAAGTAGCCACAGCTTCTGTCGGTTGGCATAGGTTTTACTCCTGTTTGCTCCTGTGGTTAACAGCAAACAGAATATATGGTGCTTGTTCTTATTTTTATCAGTTAGGAATGTATTTTGCTATAAGAAATAGCCTATTCACCTCGAGTGGTTTAAAGAATAGTGATTTATTTGCTTCACAGAAGTTTGCTGTTGGCTTTGGTTCAGTGACTGAACAGTGCCAGGGCATTGTTAGCTTTTTTTTCATACTTGTTACTCAAGATGGCAGCTCTGTGTTTCTTAGCTTCTTCCTTGTGCTTGTTGCCTCGTTGTCACAAGATAGCTGCTATATATCTAGGTATCACATCCATGTTTAAGAGAAGAAGGAGAGTATGATGAAGAGGGGCAGCACCCATATCACAAAAGTGAAAATTTTTCAGAAACCTTGGTTATACCTCAGTTGCCCTACTGTGTTGCTTGAATTTTCCCTAGTGCAAGAGGAGCTCTCAAAACAAGTACAGCCTTTGTACATTGCCACCCCAAACAAAATTAGAATTCTATTGATAAGAAAGAAAGTGGAATAGATATTGGGAAGGCAGCTAGCTATCTGCCGTTTGTGCATTTTATGATAAGCAGTTGGAATCTCTCCCCACCCTCCTGAACCATCATCAGACAACTCTTACCTTGACTTCTGTTGGTGTTCTCAGAGTTTACCCATTTTATCCATTGGTACATACTATTGAAAGAATCTTGCAATTGAGACGTGCTTGTCCGAATGAAAGAGAAAATTTAAGCCTTATGTGATAGATTTGGGGAGGAGAGTACAGCAGTGTATGCTTTAGGGAATTGAGAATATTTATTGCTTGTTCTTTTGAACTCAAGTTCTAACAAAAAAAAGAAGCCAGAGGAAGAGGAAGAAAGCAGTGCCCATCAAGATACCTCTGAAAAACATGAGTCTTCCCCAGAGAAAGCCAAGGGCCGACATACTGTGTCTTGTATACCACCTGTGAGGTATGTTTCTTTCCTGAATTTAAACTTTAGAGTCAATAGAGTAAAATTATAAGCAGGTACATCTGTAGTGTGGAGCACATGGAGCTTGGGAAACTAATAAAGCTGTAACTATGGTGAGGTGAATTGTTTCATGTCTTGGGGGATGCTCAAGTCTTAAACATTGAGGAAAATATACTATTAAAGCAAATTAAAAGGAATATAAAAGGAAAAAGTTAGTAAAAAGGTCCTTACTACCTGAATTGAACAGTTTCTATTTTACCAAGCTCCCTTCAGGTCTTTACGCAAGTAAAAAATGTATTTTTACAATCTGTGTATAAGTAACCTTTGGGATTTGTTTTCTTTGCTTGCCACAAGACTATTTCTTTTTTCTTTTTCTATACTATACTATAAAATCTTCCCATTTATCCTTTTTCAATAGCAAATACTCTATCAAATTATATTTACCATTTCCTGTTGAAAATGTAGTTACCAATTTTTCACTATTAGAAATAATCAGCGAACATTTTTATTGGTAGGGACTTTTTTTTGAGTAGTTTCTTCAGGCTGAGGAAAGAGAAATTCCTTGATCAAGCCTAGTTTTATGGCTGTTGATATTGCCAATTTTATTTCTGAAATAAATGTATGAATTTACAATACCATCAGCTTTGAATGAATATTTTTATTTCCGTGTACCCTGTCCACATTGAATTTGTTTTTTGCATTTAAAATTGTTTAAATTTACTTGATAAAATGTTGATGGCATCAACTTATTTTAATTTTTATTTGATTGCTGATAGGATTATATTACTGTTATTGTGAACATCTTTTCCATATTTCCTCTTGGGTGGATTGTCTATTTCCTTTTCTGTTTATCTGTATGTGGTATTAGCGATAGTCTCATTGTTAAGAATGATTACTCTAAATTGAACTTTTGCTATGTGTCAGGTACTTGGGAAACACCCGATTTAATAGTCACCAAATATTCTGTGGGGATGAATATATTCCTCATTTTACAGTGGAGAAAACTGAGTCTCAGAGGGATTAAATATTTTTCTCAAGAGCACATAGGTAGAAAATGAAATGACATGGTTGGGATTTGGACTCTAGCTGGTTTCACTCCTAAGTCTCTCTTCTCCATCACAGAGTATATTTTACATATGTTAGTCTTTTGTCATATTTCTTGCAAATATTTTCCCCATTCTACTGGTATTTTAATCCTACTTTTTCTTGTGGCCTAAAAGCTGATCATTGTATAGTCAAATTTATGTCTTTTGTAATATCTTCTATAGTCAATTTTAGCTTTCTTTTTGAAAAATTTTCAATATCGTTATAACTTGTGCATCTTGGTTTTTTGTGGGTTTTTTTGTTTTGTTTTTTTTTTCATACTGTTACATAATTAAGTCAGTATCGATTTATCAGATAATCCTTTTTGGCTTTGATGATTATTTTATCACAGGTTAAAAATCTTGTCTGTAATACCTTTAGACTGTTTTGAATCAGGAGCCTCTTTCTTCTCTCCTCTCTTACCTCCTTTACTGATTTTCCCTTTAGGCAAAAGATTCTAAAAAGTACTGAGGAGCAAGAGTTGGAGAAGAGAATGAAAATGCAACAGGAGGTGATGGAGATGCGGAAAAAGAATGAAGAATTCAAAAAACTTGCCCTTGCAGGAATAGGTCAGCTTGGCTCTGGTTGATTCTGATTTATGAGGGGTCCTTCCCATAATCTTGGTAGGGTTTTTGAAGTCTCTAAAGGATAAAAGTCTTTATTGGTTAGTAGCCAGTAGAAAAAGGTATGTTTGTTAGAAAGCTGGACATGGATATTCTTTATATCCCAATGATTATTTCCTAGAATGTTTTATATACACCAGACTAGGGCGCCTGGCTGGCTCAGTTGACAGAGCATGTGACTCTTGGTCTCAGGATCGTGAGTTCAAGCCCCCATATTGGGCATAGAGGTTACTTAAAAAAAAAATGGGGGGGGGGTATTATATATATACACCAGACCTTTTTTAGAGCGCACTGTTGCTCTCTGTCTCTAACTGTAGAACTCACACCCATCTTTTGAGGCCCTTTTCCATGAAAATTTCCCTCATTTCTTCAAGGATAACTGATTCCTCTCTCCTTTTCCTTTCTAATTCTTTTTCTTTGTATTAGAAAAAGAAGGAATTACGATTGAGACAGAAGATAAAGCCATTGGGCATGCCAGTTTTTTATTGTTGTTTTCCCATTTTAATTTTAGACAGAGGAAAAGACAGCTGAGCGAATCCACTTGTAGCTACAGAGGACAAGTAGGACTGAGGGAGCGAAAGGGTCAGAGTTCTGCTTTGCTCTGGCATACATAGAGTTATTATTGGTGGAGTCAAAGCTATAAAGCCCTGAATACTGAGTTGAAAAAGCACCCCTGGAGTTTATAGGATTTCCTTCATAGGCATGTTAAGTGTGCTTTTTAAGACAATTCATAGCCTTTCTTGTCAAAAGTATTCCAGTTACTGTGTGTCCAGAGCTATAACTACACCTAGGAGATGGGATTCTTCTCCCCTGTTCTACCTCTTTGCAGTTTGCCTCTGACCAGAGGTCCTCACACTAGTAGTGCTCAATGAATAAGGTACATATAGTAAGTAGTGTCCTTGAGCACTGATTCAAATTTGGGGCTATGTGTAGAGAGTGAACAATATTAAGATCCATGATGATAGAAATATCAAAAGGACTGGATAAAGGGGATTTACTGGTATTCTCTATTCTTAGTGTTACCTGTGTGTTTTACTCTGCTTCTTACTCAGGGCAACCTGTGAAGAAATCAGTGAGCCAGGTAACCAAATCAGTTGACTTTCACTTCCGCACAGACGAGCGAATCAAACAACATCCTAAGAACCAGGAGGAATATAAGGAAGTGAATTTTACATCTGAACTGCGAAAGCATCCTCCGTCTCCTGTAAGTTGATGGGCTAAATGGATATTCTTGTTACTAATTCAGGGAGGATTTCGGGTGCAGTACTTGTGGTCACTATAATTGAGAGAAGCGTGTTTTTGAGTTAAGGTAGCTCTAAACCCTCACTTTGCCCCATTAGCTTTATGATCTTGGAGAAGTCATGTGGCCTCTCTGGGAAGCATTTTAAGTTGCTGTGAAAACTGATTTAAGGATGTACATATGGAGCTCCTGGTAACTCAGTCATTTAAGCATCTGACTCTTGATCTTGGAACAGGTCATGATCTCACATTTGTGAGATTGAACCCCTCACCAAGCTCTGCCTGACAGTGCGGAACCTGCTTGAGATACTCTTTCTCCCTCTCTCTCTCTCTGCCCCTTCCCCACTTGTGCACACATGCACTTTCTCTCTCTGTCTCTCAAAATAGTTAAATAAACTTAAAAAAAAAAAAAAAGAAAGAAAGCGGAGTGCATGGGTGGTTAAGCATCTGACTTCAGCTCAGGTCATGATCTCACGGTTTGTGAGTTTGAGACTGCGTCAGGCTCTGTGCTGACAGCTCAGAGCTGTAGCCTGTTTCAAATTCTGTGTCTCCCTCTCTCTGCCCCTCCCCTGCTCATACTCTGTGCCTCTTTCAAAAATAAACATAAAAAAAAATAGAAAAAGAATGTACATAAAGCACTTAGAATTCTGTGTGGCAAATTGTAGGTGCCAGCTTGCTACAGCTTGTGCTCTTACAAAATTCTTGAAAAAATCTTGTGTTTACAAAGTTTTGTGCAATATATGACAGGGCTTATGGAAGAAATGGGGTTGGGGCAGACCATTTAAATCTAACAAAATGATAAGAATCCTACTTAAAAATTCTAAAAAATATTTTTTGTAAGTTTTATTTATTTGAGAGAGAGAGAGGGCACACAAGCAGGGGAGAGGCAAAGAGAAGGAGAGACAGAATCCCAAGCAGGCTCTGTACCATCAGTACAGGAACTGATGTGGGGATGCAGGGCTTGAACTCATGAACCGAGAGATCATGACCTAAGCCAAGATCAAGAGATGGACACTTAACTGACTGCTCCACCCAGGCATCCCTAAAAATTCTAATACTAAGAATTTCTTCTTGCATTTGCAGTAAGCATCATTACTTGTTGAAGTCAGTCCTTTGCAGTCTTAAACCCTGGTGTTGTGCTTCTTCCTTTGAGATGTAGGTCCTTAAAGAGTTTTGTTTCTAATCAGAGACTAATGTTATGAAAGTTAATCATCCAAGGACTAGACTCCTTCATCACTCAGTTTTGGGGAGGATGTCTGCAGAGATTCTGATTCAGGCAGTTGCCTGACCTGATCCAGACCCAGAACCCAAATCAATTTTTTCTTAATGGGATTAAGGGTGAGGGGAATACCTTTGCAGCTTTTTTTCCCTTCTAATTTTCAGAAAACTTGTTCTTGCTGGCTTCAAAACACTGACATGCTTGGAGAAAAAAAATCACCTTATTAACTATTACAGAACAGATAATTTGTTAAGCCCTAGATCCTTTCTCCCTTCTTTTTAATGTTTATTTTTGAGAGAAGAGAGTGAGCATGCACAGGTGCTTAAGCAGGAGAGGGGAAGAAAGAGAGGGAGACAGAGAATCCTAAGCAGGCTCATGCTGTCAGTGCAGAACCCATGAACGTGGCTTTGAGCCACATGGCTCAAACCCACAAACTGTGAGATATGACCTGAGCTGAAATCAAGAGTTGGACACTTAACCAGCTAAGCTCCCCAGGCGCCCCCCCAGCCCCTTTCTCCCTTTTTTAAAAGGTGGGAACAGACTAGTTTTAACCTTTGCTCAAGGACTGACAAATTTAGGAATAATAATCTTGACTTTTTATTTAAAAAAAAAACATTTTTTTTTAACATTTCTTTATTTCTGAGAGAGAGAGCGAGAGAGCATGAGCAGGGGCGGAGCAGAGAGAGGGAGACACAGAATCCAAAGCAGGCTTCAGGCTCTGAGCTGTCAGCACAGAGCCCGATGCGGGGATTGAACTCATGAACTGGGAGATCACGACCTGAGCTGAAGTCGGACACTTAACCAACTGAGCCACCCAGGCGCCCCATAATAATCTTGACTTTACCACAGTCCTTTTTTCTTTTGATCCTCTGTGTTGAATATGCGGCTTATGGTAGATCTGAGCTCTTCCAAAACACTTCATTTGAGGACCAACTTTCTTTACAGGCTCGAGTGACTAAGGGGTGCACCATTATTAAGCCATTCAACCTGTCCCAAGGAAAGAAAAGAACATTTGATGAAACAACTTCTACGTACGTGCCCCTCGCACAGCAGGTTGAAGCCTTTCATAAACGAACCCCTAACAGATATCACTTGAGGAGCAAGAAGGATGATAGTAAGTTTCATATCAACATTATAGCTGGTTGGAGCCTCCCCTAGGATTTCATTTGCTTACATAAATTTTCCTTTAGTTGAAATCCTAGCTTTTGAACTAAAGTATGGCATATGCCTACATGCAGACAAGAAGTGCACAGTTGAGCATCTTTGTACTCCCCGCTCTGGCTATCTGTCTACTTATATACATCAACCACCTTGATCCTTCTGGTCAATAATTGGCCAGGTATTGTACCTTTGCCACTTGTCAGGGTGTATTGGTGCAGCTACTTAACTATAGAAAATGGAAGCAGTCCATTCATTCAGGGTTGTGTGCTTTTTGTTCAACCATTCAACAAATTTCACCACTATAAACCAGGTATAGCAGTGAACAAAATGGACTTGGTGCTGCTCAACATTAAGTTTCTAATTCAGTGAGAGAAACAGAGCACTATAGATTATGGTAAGTGTAACGAATGTAGAGGGACACACAAGAGTGAAGAGATGTGGGAGATAGGTAGAGCATGTCTGTAAGCTGAGAAGTCCCTGGCAGTGAAAAAAGTTGAAGAACCAGGGCAGAAAGGAGATAACCAGTGATTGACCCTGTGCCAGCAGGTGGAGGAGGGATACTTAGCTCAGGTGGAGTGCTTGTTCTTTGAAGGGAGGGTAGAAGAGAGAAGAATGGGTGCAAATGCCAAAGGGTTTGTAGGTTTGGGATGAACACATGAGAGGATTCTAATCTCTTAGCTTTTGTCTTTATGAAAATAATTACTGCAAGAAGGAAAGTAGAGAAGTTTGAGAAATGGAAGTCATGTAAAATAGTTGTCTAGAATGTAGGACTAGCATTCTGGATAAAGCAGGATTTTGTTGTTTTGCCTTTGAAGGTCTCAGTGTTTTCTGCCCTTGCATTGGCATTGTTTAGTGCAGCCAGGCAAGCTTCTTTAAATACAGCATTAATATTGTTATTATATTCCAGGGGTCATTTGTCAAATTTTAGATTACAAAAATAGTGAAATGTCTTTTTTTTATCCTAATGGAAATTTAAATATTAAACGTGACTTTCCAAATAATATATGACTTCTAGAGTCTGATATGCCCTGCTTTTAGAATCTTGGTCCTGGCAAATAGAAAAAAAATTATTTCCTGCAATTAAAAAAATTTTTTTTTAATTCCAGTATGGTTAACATATGGTGTTGTATTAGTTTCAGTTATAGTGATTCAGCAATTCTATACATTCCTCAGTGCTCATCATGATAAGTATACTCTTAACTCCCTTCACCTATTTCACCCATTTCCCACCCACCTCCCCCCAGGTAACCATCATTTTTTTTTGTCTATAGTTAAGAATCTGTTTTTTGGTTTGTCTCTTTTTTCCTTTGTTTTATTTTTTTTAATTCCATATATGAGTGAAATCAAATGGTATTTGTCTTTGATTTATTTCATTTAGCATTATATTCTCTAGGTCCAACCATGTTGTTGCAAATGGCAAGATTTCATTCTTTTTTATGGCTGAGTAATATTCTGTTATATATATATCCATTCATCTGTCAGTGGACACCTTGGGCTGCCTCCATAATTTGGTATTGTAAATAATGCTACATTAAACATAGGGGTGCATATATCTTTTCAAATTAGTGTTTTTGCATTCTTTGGGTAAATACCCAGTAGTGGAATTACTGGATCACATGGTAGTTCTATTTTTAATTTTTTGATGACCCTCTGTACTGTTTTCCACAGTGGCTCTATTAGTTTGCATTCCTACCAACAGTGCACAAGGGTTCCTTTTTCTCCACATCCTTGCTAACACTTGTGTTTCTTATGTTTTTGATTTAGCCATTCTGACAGGTGTAAGGTGATCTCTCATTGTAGTTTTTTGATTTGCGTTTTCCTGATGATGAGTGATGAACATCTTTTCATGTGTCCCTTGGCCATCTGTATGTCTTTTGTGGAGAAATGTCTGCTCATGTCTTTTGCCCATTTTAGATTATTGGGTTTTTGTGGGTTTGTTTGTTTGTTTTGTGTGTGTTTTTTTGGTGTTGGTGTTGAGTGGTATAAGTTCTTTATGTATTTTGGATACTAACCCTTAATTGGATATGTTGTTTGCACGTATCTTTTCCCCTTCATAGGTTGTCTTTTAGTTTTGTTGTTTCCTTTGCTATGCAAAAGCTTTTTACTTTGACATAGTCCCAATAGTTTATTTTTGCTTGTATTTCCCTTGCCTTGGCAGGCATATTTAGAAAAATGTTGCTGCGGCCAACGTCAGAGAAATTACTGTTTGTGCTCTTTTCTAGGACTTTTATGATTTCAGATCTCACATTTAGGTCCTTAATCTATTTTGAGTTTATTTTTGTGGATGGTGTATTTTCTGCAATGATTATTTAAAACTTTATGTAGTTATAAATAATTGTTATACGTATACTTGAAGGCTGACTTATTTCTAAAATTAATAGATTTGGTTTGTATCTCCTGCTGTTATGTGGCCAGATCTAAATTAGAGGACTCATTCTACGTAATTATGAAAATTGACAAGGTTGCCTCTGGTCAGGTAATCAATATTGTCTATGAATGGTAGTGATGGTCTTAAGATTGATGCTTTGACGCAGTCTTTTTACTTTCTCTATTTGACTTTCTTTGAACAGGTCGTGATGTTTTGATGTAGACGCATTTAGGAAATTCACAAAATTGGGAGTCATTACTTGATCTTTAGAAAGGCCTTATTTTAAAGCTGGAATAAACAAAAGTCTTACGTGTCAGTAATAAGCAAAATAGTTGGCATTGTGAATAGAAAGGCAGTACATGCCTGTGCAGTGATAAGGAATCCATCAGACACAAATGGATTTTAAGTTCAGAAGATGATAGTAGAGTTTAACCAAAGACTACCTTCATCATACCCCTCAGTAAAGAGTGACAGGGAAGAAGGGGCTGCATGTTTGTCAGGTTGACTGACATGAGCTGAGCTGAGCGTGGAGGGCAGCCACTCTGATTTGTCATCTCTGGGCTGCCTAGTTGAGTCAGCACCTAGAGTGTGCTGGGAGTCTTGGGAGCTAGGTGAATGTCTGTGATCTTGGTTTACAGCTCTGTTACCCTCCAAGTCTGCTGTGGTCAAGATATCCAGAGACCCACAGACTCCTGTGCTGCAAACCAAACAACGCACAAGGCCAGTGACCTGCAAAAGTGCAGCGGATCAGGAGGCTGAGGAGCTTGAGAAACTGCAACAGTAAGTCCAACTGGCAGTATTTGAGGAAGAGTTCCAAGAATCTGCCTGCTTTCTTTTCAGTCATATATATGTGCGTATATATGTACATATATATGTACGTTTTGGGTTTTTTTTAGTTTTATTTATTTATTTTGAGAGAGAGAGAGTGCAAGTAGGGGAGGGCCAGAGAGAGAAAGGGAGGGAGAGAATCCCAAGCAGGCTCCATGCTGTCAGCACAGACCCTGATGTGGGGCTTGAACTCACCAACCATGAAATCATGACCTGAGCCAAAACTAAGAGTCAGACGCTTAACTGATTGAGCCACCCAGGCGCCCTTGGCTGCTTTCTTTTCAGTTCTATAATGGGGATAGTTGCTGTTTTTCTTGTCATGGGAATTTATGGCATTTGAGTTATAGGCTCTGTAGTCTGTGCCCCTGCCTCTGTGATTAAAAAATTAGAAGGGTATGGGGCGCCTGGGTGGCTCAGTCGGTTAAGTGGCCGACTTCGGCTCAGGTCATGATCTCGCGGTCCGTGAGTTCGAGTCCCGCGTCGGGCTCTGTGCTGACAGCTCAGAGCCTGGAGCCTGTTTCAGATCCTGTGTCTCCCTCTCTCTGACCCTCCCCCGTTCATGCTCTGTCTCTCTCTGTCTCAAAAATAAATAAATGTAAAAAAAAAATTAAAAAAAATTAGAAGGGTGGGGGGTGGGTGGGGGGCACCTGGCTGGCTTAGTTGGTAGAGCATGGGACTTTTGATCACAGGGTTGTATGAGTCCCATGCTGGATGTAGAGTTTACTTAAAAATAAAATATTAAAAAAAAAAAAAAAAAGAGAAGTGGGAATATGCAGATATCCTGGAATATAAAGTGGTAAAAACGAAGGGGGTAGGCAAACTTACTCAGGATTCCAACTAAGGAGTGTCCTCTGAACTTAGTTGAGGTAGATCCCACCCTTTATGGCTACCCAAGGGCTCATTACAGCTATTATTGGTGGAGGAAACTGGAACAAAGTGTGGTTAGCACTGGAATTTGTCTCCTGTATCCTTCTTTCATTCCTTTTTGTACTTCTTTTGAGGCAGGGCAGCTTCCTCTGGGAAGAGAAATCCCAGTCTTTAAAGTGGTAGGAGTGTTAGGATTGGCTCCTTTATTCTTTGTTCTGGAGGTAGAGACAATGGCTGTGGAATGAGTCAAAATTTTGCTGTGCTTGGGTAATCATAATAATTATTTTTCTGTTTTAGACCTGCTTTGTTGTTTGTGTAATTTTTATTTTATTAAAAAAATTTTTTTGTGGTGTCATTTAAACTCTTATCTTACAGATACAAATTCAAAGCACGGGAACTTGATCCCAGAATTCTTGAAGGTGGGCCCATCTTGCCCAAGAAACCACCTGTGAAGCCACCCACTCAGCCTATTGGCTTTGATTTGGAAATTGAGAAAAGAATCCAGGAGCGGGAGTCCAAGAAGAAATCTGAGGATGAACACTTTGAATTTCATTCTAGACCTTGCCCTACTAAAATCTTGGAAGATGTTGTGGTAAGAATGGTTAAGGCCCTGTATGCTGGCAGAAATATCCTGCTCATGACCAAATATCTCCCTGTTCACAAATGTTTGAGTAGATACTATGATCAGGGCATTGTATTAGGAACTGTAGGTGATAAGAGACAAGTCAGAGGTGGATTTTGCTCTCAGGAAACTTAAAGTCAAGTAAGGGAGACAACATGTATAAATAATATAAAATTAGAAGTATTCTAAGAGCAGTGACAGTTAATAGTACTGTAGGAACTCAAAGGAGATAATGATTTCTTCCAGACAGGAGGTTCAGGGAATGCTCTGTGGAGGACAAAGCATATGACCCGAGTCTTCACATCGTCCTCATCATGTGTTGTCACTGTCATAGTAGCTGACGCTTTCACTATGTGCTAAACGCTCCTCTAAGCCCCTTCTGTGTATTAACCCATTCATTTTAACCACAATGCCTTCAGGTGATTTACTGTAATTATCACTGGTTTCAGATGAGGCAGTTGAGGCACAGAGACGTTAAGTGGCATTCCTAGGCCATTCAGCTAGTGAATAGTGGAGCAAAGATAAGAACTCAGGCACTCTGCTCCAGAGTTCATGATCTTAATACTTCGTTATATTGCCTCTCCATTGTATGGTAGATTTTGGACTCGTAGAAATACAAGTGAAATGGACTGGCAGAGCATTCCAGGCAGTGGAAGTAACGTAAAAGCCTAAAGGTAGAAAACACAGGGTAGCTACTGGGAAGCAGGTGGGTGGCTCATTTAAGCTACAGAAAAGAAGTACAGTATATCAAGAGGAGCAACTGGAAATGAGATTAGAGAAGTGGGTTATAATGTGATGGTGGGCATATAGTCAGGAATTTAGGGAAAACATACAATTAGGAAGAGATGCCACAAAGAATCAAAGAATCAATAATAGGGTTCATCTACATAAGTGCAAAGATGGTTTTTAGATCTATTTCTGTGCAGGTAGGGAAACACCTTCTTCCTGTATTGGACTGACTTATATCCAGGTACTAAGAACTCTCTTTTTCTGTTTTCTTTCTTTTTGCTTGCCCTTTTGAGTCACCATGGTTTTAAGTGAAACTGCATCAAAATATATTATTACCTTGGTCCGTGTACTTAGTTTTTTTTTTTGTTTTTTTTTTAAGATTTTATTTCTTAGTAATCTCTACACCCGTCATAGTGCTTAAACTCACAACCCCAAGATCAAGAGTCGCATGCTGCTCTGACTGAGCTAGCCAGGCACTTCTGTTTATTCCATTTTCTTTTTTTTTTTTTTTTTTTTTTTCCAACGTTTTTTATTTACTTTTGGGACAGAGAGAGACAGAGCATGAACGGGGGAGGGGCAGAGAGAGAGGGAGACACAGAATCGGAAACAGGCTCCAGGCTCCGAGCCATCAGCCCAGAGCCTGACGCGGGGCTCGAACTCACGGACCGCGAGATCGTGACCTGGCTGAAGTCGGACGCTTAACCGACTGCGCCACCCAGGCGCCCCTGTTTATTCCATTTTCTTAGCACTAAGTCAGAAGCAATCCAAAGTTATATTTTCCAGGCTTTAAGAAAGCACAGTAATGCTTAGAAATAGTTCTTCCCCTCTTCCCACCTTTATGGCTTACTGCATATGAGACCTCTTTTCTATTCACAATGCTTTTTCCTTTTTCTTTTCTTTCCTTGACACACAAGTACTATAGGCCAAACTCTGTTGCACAAACTTCTAAGAAACCTCTTTCCACACAAGTGATCATTCTCCAAGTCCTATGCTGTCATTTGCCCTTTGTCATTACCCACTGAGGAAAATGCTCTGAATGTAACAAGGGAAATGTAGGTTATATGCAAACTTCAGAATCCTAGAGCCTAGCAGAAGGGTTCAATGTTTTCATTTTACACACTAGAAAATCAAGGCCCAGAGAAGAGAAGTTACTTCTTCAAGGCTTTTGTAACATGCATTTAGTACCTTGCTTTTAGTAACATCTTTTTCTCTAAGCTCCTGGCTTTCCCCCCTGCTACAAAGCTTTGGTTTTTATTTAATTCACTTTTACCCTTTTGATTTTTACTATATCCTTGTATCTCATATTACCAGTATTGACTTTATATAAAATTGACTAATTTTTAAAGTAATTTTATTTTTTTTTCAATGTTTATTTATTTGTTTTTGAGAGAGAGAAAATCCCAAGCAGGCTCTGTGCTGTCAGCAGATCGACCCGGGCTCAATCTCACAGACCATGAGATCATGACCTGAGCTGAAATCAAGAGTCAGATACTTAACCGACTGAGCTACTCAGACGCCCCTAAAGTAATTTTAAAGGGAGCATATAAATCATTGTGTAAATGGAAAACCAGTACTTTTTGCCATGAATAATAATACTAACAGCTAATATATGAAGCTTATTATGTGCCAAGTTTTATTCTACGCTCTTCAATTTATATAATAACTTACTTAATTCTCATAATTTATATAGTAACTTAATTCTCATAATAACTCTTGAGGTAAACACTATAGGTCCTATTATCAGTCTGTTTTATAGTTAGGAAATATAATAGTTAAATAACTTTCCCAAGATCACTAACTAGCCAGTGGCAGAGCTGGATAGATTCTAGGTATATGGTTTCAGGGTCTGTACTCTTGTATTAAAATAGAAGGTACCTTTTTAAATAGAAAGGTCTTGGGAAATATGTGACTATTAAAAAAAAATAGTCTGCATCCCACTTAACATCCTCTTCCATGACATCTGTCTTACCTGAACTTTGATTTTAGAAACCCTGATTTAGGAAATTGGGCTGGCAGTTTGTTGTACTTTGGACATGCTAGGGTGAACTTGTATGTGGGGAAGGGTGCCTAGAGTTCGGTAAGATTTAGTTAAGTGAGATCTTAGAGTAGCCTTGTACTAGTTTATGCCTTGTTGAGAATTCTGGATAAACATATCAGCAAAGCACTAGGTAAGTAAGATGCAACTGAATTGATGTGGTACGCTCCAGGGAAGTGTTTGCCAAATCCAGCTGGTTCTCAGAATCCTCTGGGGATCTTATTACATAAACAGATTCCTGGGCCCCACCCCTGGAGTTTTGATTTGTTATGTGCAGCATAGATTAGAGAGAGCCCCAGTGAGAAATTAGTGTCTGACACACAGTAAGCAGTTATGTTGTTAATAGTAATAACTGTCATTTTCTCACATGCTCTCCTCATGCCGAGCGTTTTATGTAGATTGTTGTCTTCTTGCAACAATTCTTAAGAGGCAGGTTTTATCTTTATTCCTGTTTTTCAGATGAGGAAGAGACAATAGGAGGTATCTAGTATGCAGAGCCAGGATCTGAACCCACCATCTCCTTGAATACTTTCTTATTCTACTGCACAGTGCTAACTTACCATCATTTATTTTGGCAAACTCAGTTTTTTTTTTTTTTTTGTTTTTTTTTTTTTAATTTTTTTTTTTTCAACGTTTTTTATTTATTTTTGGGACAGAGAGAGATAGAGCATGAACGGGGGAGGGGCAGAGAGAGAGGGAGACACAGAATCGGAAACAGGCTCCAGGCTCCGAGCCATCAGCCCAGAGCCTGACGCGGGGCTCGAACTCACAGACCGCGAGATCGTGACCTGGCTGAAGTCGGACGCTTAACCGACTGCGCCACCCAGGCGCCCCGGCAAACTCAGTTTTTGAGTTTGATACTGGCCATTTGCAACTCTCCCTTCTAAAAGTTCCAGTGATTGCACTTCAACTCTTGGTTTCTAGAGAAGCAAAGCATAGGAAGCATTAGGTGTATTCTTTCACCCTCTTCATTTTTTAGAAAGAGAGGCTTTGAAAGGGGAATGTAGCTTGCCCATAGGATCATTTTTAAAAGTTGCTGGTAGAATTGAGATTAGGTCCCTTAACTTCTACTTCTGGACTCTCAGAACAGAAGAGCCTGCTTCCCAGAGCCCAAATTCATCTGGTCTGTTCACCACTGTTCTTCATCCTTGCCCCTCTAGTGCTGAAGCTCTTTTTGTGTGTCCTTACGGTGTTTCTTGTGCTCTTAAACTTGTGGTTGATAGGTGGCAAGGAGACAATGGGGCTGATGAGAGATGGGCTTGGGCAGCAGTGGGCTGTGAGGCAGAGATGAAAAAAGGGCTCTTGGGGCAGAGGTGGAGTGATGAAAACCTTGAGCTCAAGGGTGTGAAATGTGAACTTGGTGCCGACATCTAGTGGGGAACCGGGGCACCACAGAGGTGGATGTGGTGTCGGTGAGGCCAGGGAATAATTTTAGCAGTGATATTTTAGGGATGAGTTGGGGAGACCAGCAGGCTTTTTTTTTTTACACCCCCCCCCCATACTCCCTGAGATAATATTGCTTCATAGTAATTTCCTAACTGCTCTTGTGGCAGGGCATTTGGGGCCATATCCTGCCATAGGGAGAAGTGCTCACCCCTAATACCTGCTCCCCTATCCTGGGCTGCTTTTCCTAAATGCGCCTTCTGCCTACTCACATTGCGTACTTCTAACACATACCACTTTACAGTACCTTCCCACAGCTTCCTGTTAGGAACTTCCCCTGTTATCCTTGAGCTCCGCATTCTGCCAGATTTCCTCAGAGCACTTGTGAAAATCAGGGAATACCTGATTTGTTACTTTTTCATTGTCTCTTTCCTCCATGAGAAAGTGAGCTCCCTGAGAACAGGGACTGTGCATGTCTGTCTTGTTCATTTTTTATTCCCTTGCACGTAGCATCCAATGTTGGATAACTGAGTAAGAGTAAGAGCTAAAATGCACCAGTCTATATTCTGGGAATTCAAAGATGGGAAAAACATAGCACACATCCTCAGAGCTTTCACAGTTCAATCAACATATGTTCATCGAACAATTACTACTTCTCGTAGGTACTGTGGAGAATGCAAAGGGATGTAAATGAGGACATCCCTGCCTTCAAGGAGCTTACAACTAGGAAAACTTAAAATAGTGAAACAAGGGGTGCCTGGGTGGCTCAGTCAGTTAAGCCTCTGACTCTTGATTTTGGCTCAGGTCATGATCTCATGCTTTGTGAGTTTGAGCCCTGCATCGGGCTCTGTGCTAACAGCACAGAACCTGCTTGGGATTCTCTCTCCCTGTCTCTCTGCCCCTCCCATGCTTGCATGCATTCTCTCTCTCCCTCTCTCTCAAAATAAACATTAAAAAATTTTTTTAAATAGCAAAATAAGATGACTGTTGTTTTTAGAAACCCAGTATATGTTTATTTCTGATTGAGCCCCCAGTTGGTTGGCATTGATTGCAGTGGAGATGGGGTGTGAGTGGGTATTTGCTGCACAGTTGATATCCACAAATCACCCTTTCCTCTCCCCCAATTAATGAGGATTGAGCCCACTCATAAATACCTCTTTCGAGGCTTATTTGTTAGAGATTTCCATTGCTCTTCTTTTAATTTTTTTTTTTTCAACGTTTTTTAATTTATTTTTGGGACAGAGAGAGACAGAGCATGAACGGGGTAGGGGCAGAGAGAGAGGGAGACACAGAATCGGAAACAGGCTCCAGGCTCCGAGCCATCAGCCCAGAGCCTGACGCGGGGCTCGAACTCACGGACCGTGAGATCGTGACCTGGCTGAAGTCGGACGCTTAACCGACTGCGCCACCCAGGCGCCCCCATTGCTCTTCTTTTAAAATGCACATCTTTGGGGCGCCTGGGTGGCGCAGTCGGTTAAGCGTCCGACTTCAGCCAGGTCACGATCTCACGGTCCGTGAGTTCGAGCCCCGCGTCAGGCTCTGGGCTGATGGCTCGGAGCCTGGAGCCTGTTTCCGATTCTGTGTCTCCCTCTCTCTCTGCCCCTACCCCGTTCATGCTCTGTCTCTCTCTGTCCCAGGAATGAATAAAAAACGTTGAAAAAAAAAAAAAATGCACATCTTTGGGGGCGCCTGGGTGGCTCAGTTGGTTAAGCGACCGACTTCGGCTCAGGTCATGATCTCGCAGTTTGTGAGTTCGAGCCCCTGTGCTGACAGCTCAGAGTCTGGAGCCTGCTTTGGATTCTGTTTCTCCCCCTCTCTCTACCCCTCCCCTGCTCATGCTCTGTGCCTCTCTGTCTCTCAATAATAAATAAATGTTAAAAAAAAATTAAAAAGAAAATAAAATGCACATCTCTGCTGGGTGGATGGAAAGGGTGGGGGGAAGGAAAAGAGGGATTATTTTAGAACTAAATGAATTCTCAGGTATTTATTTCTATTACTTTATGTTAGGAAAAGAAAAAAAAAGCATCCCAAGGCCTAGAAGGCTATCTCGTGTGCCCCGGGTTATGCAGTTGGAATCAGAACTGGGCTAGAACCAACCTCTGGCTCCTTCCTTCACATTCTTCCTGCTCCCACATACCCTGGGTGTGCTCATGTAAGAGAGGCTGGTGGCCACCTGTCCAGGGCAGTATAGAACAATAGGCTTTTGCTGTTGTTTTACAGTAAGCATTATTTGAAAACCCATTTCGCAGACTTTTGTCACTATGATTACAAGTTCTGCTAAATGAGATTTCACTGTGCTAGTGATCCCGGCTTTCTTTAGAAAACAGAACTTCCACAGCAGAATGAGCATTCTCTTTACAATAGTCACCTTGGCAGGGTATACATTCTTTCCAGTGATTGATACCGTACAAAGCTTTTTTGGGAAAGCTTGAAGCTTGTGGCTCATAGTCTTTTGGATCTCTTTAGCAATGGCAGGTGTTTTTATTTTAAAGATTAATTTGCTTTTAGGAGCGTATTAAATAATTTGGAACTAAAACTAAATAGTCCAAGATAATAGAGTGGAAAGTTTTGCTTAAAAGATTGGGTGTATACCTCGCATTGCCTAAAAACTGACTGTGAAGGCCATTCCAAGAAAGACATTCCAAACATGGTTTGAGCAGTGACAGCATTGTTGAGATTAAGAAGAAGTCTCTTTCCCAAGTTATAAATTAGAGTCCAAGAGTTTCATTTTATTTTATTTTATTTTTTTGAGTCCAAGAGTTGTAGAGTCCAAGGTATAAATTCCGTTTTCATTTTTACTGTATTTATTCAACATTTACTGACTGCTTTATACTTGCTATGATCTTTGTTAGGTACTAGAGATTGATGGCATAATAGTCCCCACTCTCAAAGGCTAGCAGATGAACATCTAAACACACAAGTGCTATGAAGTTTCATATGTATTGTCATAGAACCATACACAGGGAAAGAGAGAGGTCAGTTCATAGGTTCTGGGAGTGGAGAGATCAATTGAAAGCCTTTATAAAAGAGGAGGTGCTTCCATGGAGGCTTGAAAAGAAAGCTTAGGTGTTTCCAAGCAGCTGGGGCATTTCAGAGATGACACAAAGGTGTTGAGAGAACCAGCATTAACATTTTGGCAATTGCCTGTAGTGGTTGGAGGGCAATCTGTAGGGAAGGGTGAGAGATAAGGCTGGGGAATCAGAGCACCATATTGTGAAGCGCCTTGTACTTCATGGCAAGGAACTTGTTATACTGCTATAGGTAGCATAGGAGCCATTAAAGGAATTTAAGTCAGGAAGTTATTTGATCCAATGTGTCTTAGACAAATAATTCTGACTGTATATAGAAGATGGATTAGAGGAGTGAGATGAGAAGGTGAAAGACTTACAAGGCTAGTAGGGTGGCACAGGCAGTAGGTGGTGCAGCTGGTGGAGAGGAGGCAGAGCAGAGGGCGGGGGGTGGGGGTGGGCAACATACACATGTGAATGTAACAAGGAGTGATTGAGGATGGCTTAGGGTTTTGATTTTTTTTAATCATTTCATTTTTTCATCATTGTAAGTGTACTCTTTAACCCCCATTCCCCCACTTTCTTTCCCTCTGGTAACCATCAGTGTATTCTCTATAGTTAAGTCTTTTTCTTGGTTTGTCCCTCTCTCTTTTTTCCTTTGCTTGTTTGTTTTGTTTTTTAAATTCTACACGTGAGTGAAATCATATGGTATCTGTCTTTCTCTGACTGACTTATTTCACTTAGCATTATACTCTCTAGCTCCATACATGTTGTTGGAAATGGCAAGATATCATTCTTTTTTATGGCTGAGTAATATTTGTGTGTGTGTGCCACATCTTTCTTATCCATTTAACTATCAGTGGACACTTGGGCTGCTTCCATGGTTTGGCTATTGTATATAATGCTGCAGTTTTTATCTTTTTTTTTTGTTTTAAAGAGCATGGTTTTGCTTTTTGTTAAAGTTTATTTTGAGAGAGAGAGAGAGTACGCACACATGGGCACATGTGAGCAGCGGGTAGGGGGTGAGGGTGTGCGCAGAGAGAGAGAGAATCCCAAATAGGCATCATGCTCAGTGCAGAGCCTGACATGGAGCTCAGTCCCACAACCGTGAGATCATAACCTGAGCCAAAATCAAGAGTCGGACGCTTAACCAGTTGAGCTACCCAGGCACCCCTTGATTATTTTTTCAATTGATCTGGTCTTCATTAAAAGACCACTTCATTAAAAAAAAGACCAAGAGAGAAGCGTGGGTCATGATATTATGATTCATGAGTTTGAGACCCACATTGGCTCTCTGCAGCGTGGAGAAATCCTCTGTCCCGATTTCTCTCTGCCCCTTCCCCACTCATGCGCTCGCTTTCTCTCTCTCTTTCTCTCAAAAAATAATAAATAAACATTAAAAAAAGAGACCAAGAGATACCATTTTGTAGTTAGGATTAATTGCCGGATTTGCGATAGAGTATAAATTCTGTGAGAATTAGAAAATGGTTATGAAACGACTTTCTAAAACATGTTAGTTTTGAATGCTGTGCAAAGTATGGTACATATAATTCAGTGTGCAAAGACTTGAAATGTTGGCAGTGTTTTGGAATCTTGAAGGGAAAAATCCTCAAAGTAGTTGAATATATTAGAATTACGGGGTGCCTGGGTGGCTCAGTCGGTGAAGCGGCCGACTTCAGCTCAGGTCACGATCTCGCGGTCCGTGAGTTCGAGCCCCGCGTCAGGCATCTGGGCTGATGGCTCGGAGCCTGGAGCCTGTTTCCGATTCTGTGTCTCCCTCTCTCTCTGCCCCTCCCCCGTTCATGCTGTGTCTCTCTCTGTCTCAAAAATAAATAAACGTTACAAAAAAAAAAAAAAAAGAAACTCTTTAAAAAAAAAAGAATTACGGAATATTGGGGTTTATAGTCAGTTTAGCGTCCGACTTCAGCTCAGGTCATGATCTTGCAGTCCGTGAGTTCCAGTCCTACGTCGGGCTCTGTGCTGACAGCTCAGAGCCTGGAGTCTGCTTCAGATTCTGTGTCTCCCTCTCTCTCTGTTGCTCCCCTGCTCATGCTCTGTCTCTCTCTCTTGAAAATAAATAAGGATTTAAAAAAAAGAATTATGCAATATAGAAAATTCATTGCCTCTCTTAATCCACCCTCAAAGAGATGTGTGAGTTAACAGTTGTTCTTCCCAGATTTTGTTTTTTATGCTTAACTTATATATATATTTAAAAGAAAAAATAATATATTAAAAAAATAATATTCTCTATTTCAGCAACCTGTCCCTCCTCTCTTCTCAACATTATGAACACTGTAATATGTCAGAAACAGATTTATTTCTTTTTCATGGCTGTATGATATACTTTTGTGTGGCTTTACTGCAATTTAAAAAAGAATTTAAAAAAATTTTTTTATCGTTATTATATTTTTTATATAACGTAATATGTTTTTTATATTATTTTAGGCCACCTTTGGAGTGCCACTGTGTTCCAGTATGCTTTTGTCTTACTTGGGTAGACAGCAACATAATACTAGCCTTTGTTTGATTCCTGGTCTATGAATTCCCCTTTAAGAAAGGGATTTAATCTTCTCACACAGCCTAGTAGATCTTATTCTGGGATGTCTAATTGAATTGCTTACTCCTTGCAGGGTGTTCCTGAAAAGAAAGTACTTCCAATCACTGTCCCCAAGTCACCAGCCTTTGCATTGAAGAACAGGATCCGAATGCCCACCAAAGAAGATGAGGTGACTCCTGGGATGGAGGGTTTTTCTTCCTTCTGCACCATCCATCTAAGCATTCCTCTTTCTTAAACTTAATAGAATTCAAAGGCAGTCACTCTTATCTGGAGTTGTCTTTAACAGTGGCAGATCATCTTTTTTGCTCCCCCTCTAGAGCAAAGTAGTTGGTAAGGGTATGAATGTTCTGGCTTTCAGTAGTAACTGGTTGCAACTTATTGGAGGCTTGTCCTTTTCTATAGCATTGGAAATCAGCCTGTCATAACTTGAATCAAAATTTGCCAAGCCTTGGGGCGCCTGGGTGGCGCAGTCGGTTAAGCGTCCGACTTCAGCCAGGTCACGATCTCGCGGTCTGTGAGTTCGAGCCCCGCGTCAGGCATCTGGGCTGATGGCTCGGAGCCTGGAGCCTGTTTCCGATTCTGTGTCTCCCTCTCTCTGCCCCTCCCCCGTTCATGCTCTGTCTCTCTCTGTCCCAAAAATAAAAAAATAAAAAAACGTTGAAAAAAAAAAAAAATTAAAAAAAAAAAAAAATTTGCCAAGCCTTGTATTTTATTTTGCCTGAGCTATTGTCACCATTCAGCGAGGGACTCTTAAAATCCACACTAAGCAGTTACATCCGCCCTATCCAATCTCCACCAACCCAAGGGTTGTTAAGGTTACTTACTGTGTGGTGATGATGGTTCATGAAATTGGAATACATGAACTGTCATTGATCAGGCTAGTTTCTTGTTACATCTCCCATTTTATCTATAAATATCCAGAGTTAGGGTAATTTTATAGCAGATCTCAAGCATAAGCCTTTTTATAGGTTCATTTGAAACTAAAATACACAGTAATCTTATGTTACCAGCTTAAACCCAAACAACTTACTTGGTCCTATTCTGGGTTTGGCAACCATTAACTCCCAGTCACATGTTTTAGTGGAGTCTGGAGGCTGGGTCAAAGAAGAGGCCAAGGTATATGCTTGGTTAGTACCTCTCTTCTGTTCTCCATTTTGTTCACGTTGTTTGATCTCATTTCATTTTTACAACCTTCCTTTGTAAAAACGTGAGATCCTTTAAGAGTAGTAATTGTGTTAGTCCTTCATCAAATGTTTCCACACCGGTCTCACCCCTGAGAAGTGGTAGGTAACTTAGGTATTATCCCTCTTTGATAGAAAAGGAAGCGAGGTGGGGCAACTGGGTGGCTCAGTCGGTTGAGTGTCCGACTTCAGCTCGGGTCATGGTCTTGCGGTTCGTGAGTTTGGGCCCTGTGTCGGGCTCTGTGCTAACAAACAGCTCAGAGCCTGGAGCCTCCTTCGGATTCTGTGTCTCTCTCTCTCTCCCCATCCCTGCTCATGCTCTGCCTCTCTCTGTCTCTCAAAAATAAATAAATGTTAAAAAAAAAAAAAAATGAAGAAAAAAAAGAAGCGAGGTAACCTAGGGGGTTGAGTGACTTGCGTCAATTAATGCCTCTTCTCTCATGTAGTGTTTTCTGACTCTGTATTCTGAGGAGGTGAGAGAGAGCTTGTGTCTAAACTAGTTTTTCCCTTAGGAAGAGGAGGAGCCGGTGGTGATAAGAGCTCAACCTGTGCCCCATTATGGGGTACCTTTTAAGCCCCAAATCCCAGAAGCAAGAACTGTGGAAATATGCCCTTTCTCTTTTGATTCTCGAGACAAAGAACGTCAGTTACAGAAGGAGAAGAAAATAAAAGAACTGCAGAAAGGGGAGGTAGGTGTTTCCATTTTCTGCAAGTAACATAATACTATCCTTTCATCTGTCAAAGATAATCTTTTATGTTGCACTTTTAACTAGAAAATCACTGACTTCCTTTGATCCCTCTAAGAACCTTATGAAGTATAAATAGGGCAAGTTTTTAATAACCCTTCTGCCACAAGGAGATTAAGTGACTTGCCCATGATTGTGCTACCAGTTATTGGGAGAATATTAGGAGAATAACCTAGATTCTCCTAGGTTATTCGAGAATAACCTAGAGCCCTAATGGGCTCTTTTGAGCCCATTACTCTTTCTGCTGTTCATACCATACTGCTTTGAAAACCGTCCTTTCCTATTTTTCAGATTCATTCAAATATTCTGGAGGAGTTCTTGCTTTCTAGCTAGAGAGACCTTAGGATTTTAAATCTTATGTTTTTCTTTCTATTAGGTGCCCAAGTTCAAAGCACTTCCTTTGCCTCATTTTGACACTATTAACCTGCCAGAGAAGAAGGTGAAGAACACAACTCAGATTGAGCCTTTCTGCTTGGAGACTGACAGAAGAGGTGCTCTGAAGGCACAGACTTGGAAGCACCAGGTGGGGGATGGGAAGAGCAGCCAAAATGTTCACTGCTTCATTGTTGGTTGGTTAGAATACATAGACCCACTACACTGAAATTCATTTGGGAGCTAACATCCTGAATTATTTCAGGGGCTCTCACTCTAAATCAGAGGTCAGTAGCCTTTTACTGTAAAAGACCAGATAGTAAATACTTTTTTATTTTTAGTATTATTATTATTTTTTTTTTTTTAATTTTTATTTTTGGGACAGAGAGAGACATAGCATGAACGGGGGAGGGGCAGAGAGAGAGGGAGACACAGAATCGGAAACAGGCTCCAGGCTCCGAGCCATCAGCCCAGAGCCTGACTCGGGGCTCGAACTCACGGACCGTGAAATCGTGACCTGGCTGAAGTCGGACGCTTAACCGACTGCGCCACCCAGGCGCCCCTATTATTATTTTTTTTAATGTGTCTTTATATTTGAGAGTGAGAGAGAGATAGAGTGCGAGAGACAGAGGGGCAGAAAGAGAGGGAGACACAGAATCCAAAGCGGGCTCTAGGCTCTGAGCTGTCAGCACAGAACCTGGTGCAGGGCTTGAACCCATGAACCGTGAGATCATTCCCTGAGCCAAAGTTGGACTTTTAACCAGCTGAGCCACCCAAGTGCCCCAAATTCGGATAGTGAATATTTTAGATGTTGTAGGTTGCATATGGTGTGTGTGTGTGTGTGTGTCTGTCTCAACCCTCTGAAAATGTAAGAACCAGTCTTAGCTCAAGGGCTGTACAAAAAGCAGTTACAAACTAGATTTAGCCTGTAGGCTGAAGTTTGCTGATCTCTGCTCCAAGTGATCGTCTGGAGAATGTGAGAACCGTCAGGCTTTTTTTGCATCAGGAGTTTCTTTAAGATCTCCTCTATTCCATCTATTAGACTTGTTCACTACTTGTTCACTCCTTTCTGTTGGTGCTTTGATAAGAATCGGTATGGTGAAAATAGATCCTTAATAGGATATGCTGTTTCCTCAACATAGTGTACTATTTGCTCTTTGTAGATGGCAGGTGATTAAAAACAATTAATTGATTGTTGGCTGTTATAATTGGGATCTAATGCTGCCCTATTGGAAAACAATTCCCCTGAATCCCTAAGTTTGTCACTGTTTTTATATCATGATTTATCCTGGACTCTGTCCAAAAGGATCTCTGGGCTAATCTTTTTAGGAAGTCACCCCTCTTGAAGCTCAAGAGATGTGATTGCTTATATGACTGCACATACGTCCCTTGTCGGTGTTGTTCCCTAGGAAAACTTAGGACTGTTGTTTTGGAAGTAGTAGTGAATCTCTCTTTCAAGGACCACGACACAAAATGTCTGTGTGTGGCATTTACTATAATAAAAAAAAATTTTTTTTTAAGTTTTTCAGACATACACAGAAGTAGAGAGAATAGCTTAATGATCTTCCATGAACTTGTCGTGTGGTTCTATAATGATTAAAACATGGAAAATCTTATTTCATCTATATTTCTACCTACTTACCTCTACACTGGGTATTTCTACCAACAAAAGATTAATTTGAAGCCAATTCTAGGTATCACCACATTTCATTCACAACAGCAAGTAAATATACTTCAGTGTGTATCTTTACAAACATAAGTATATTTTTAAAAAGATTAACAGTAATCCCTTAATAGTGACAAATAGTGTTCTTATAACCCCACATCTCTCATAATTGTTTTAGACAGTTGAATTGTTCAAATCAGGGTCCAAATAAGGTCTACATAATGGATTTGTTTGATGAATCTCTAAATCCCTTTTTCTCTATAGGCTTCTCTACTTATATATTACTTGTGGAATAAACTGGATTTGTCTTATAAGTTTTCCACAATCCAGATTTTGGTCATTGCATTCCCATGGTGGTCTTTAATACGTTCCTGTATCTTCTCTGTTTCTTTTGTTGTTGTTTAGTTTATTTATGTTGTGGGGGGGGGGGAGTAGGGGCAGAGAGGGAGAGAGAATCCCAAGTAGGCTCCATGCTGTCAGTGCAGAGCCTGACTCAGGGCTCGATCCCACGAACTGTGAGATCATGACCTCAGCTGATATCAAGAGCCAGATACTCAACTGACTGAGCCACGTAAGTGCCCCTCTTCTGAGATTAAGAGTCTCATGCTCTACCGACTGAGCTAGCCGGGCAGTCACCTCTTCTGTATTTCCTATAAATGAGTAGTTAGATCTAGAGGCTTGATTAAATTCTAGTTAGATTCTTTGGGGGGTTGAAAGGAAGAATACTTTATAGATGATCACATCCAAGGGTATATAATATCTACATGTTTATTTTTGTGATGTTCAGATAGGCCTTAAAAGTACCTTAAAGATACTTTCTAGTTCTCATTGGATTCAGAGGTTGTTAGTCTGATCAACTCATTGTAAAGGGTTGTTTTTTGTTTTTAAAGTTTATTTATTTATTTTGAGAGGGAGAGCGAGAATCCCAAGCGGGCTCCGCATTGCCAGTGCAGAACGCAACACAGGGCTTGATCTCACGAAGTGTGAGATCATAACCTGAGCCGAAATCAAGAGACGCTCAACTGACTGAGCCACCCAGGCACCCCTATAAAGAGGGTTTTAACAGGTTTGGATGAAGCCATCTGCTATCTTTATTTAGATGAAGCAGTTTAGAAACATTAATGCTTGAATCACTGAGGAGGTAGTCATGGAGAGTTGTGTTGTTGCTTATCTAATAGACTCTCTTTCTTGTAGCTGGAGGAAGAACTGAAACAGCAGAAAGAAGCAGCATGCTTCAAGGCTCGTCCAAACACCGTCATCTCCCAGGAGCCCTTTGTTCCCAAGAAAGAGAAGAAATCCGTTGCTGGTAGTAGTATATGTACTCTTGGGGGATCGGGGTAGAATTGTCAGACTTCCCAGGGAGGATGTTGGGATTCAGTTATGTCAGTATCAGCTGTGTCAACCAGAAGCCTTTGCCTAGTAGAGGATCTAGTTGTTCTCCTTTTAGAGTAGTTTTTTTGTCTTTGTTGAACACATCAGCTGTGTTGAGTTTGCAGGATGTGTTGGGGTCAAATTCATAGAACAAGAGCCTGGGAAGAGGCAGCTGGCATTTTCAACAGCAGCTCTACTGTTTTACAATAGGCTTTACCCATCCAAAGAGTCCTAAGTGAGGGAGGAAGGTCCAGGATTTCTTTCTGGAGTTCACCATGAAGCAAGCCTTAGATATAAAACATTTAATTCCTTTGCACTGGGTAGAGTGTCAAAAATTGGATTCTCCTCCTACATCTGTCTCAGAATCACTATATAGTTTTGAGCAAGCTGTTTCATCTGTATAAGTCTTGCTTTTCTCCTAATAGGTGGTTTCCAAGAGGTTTTCCAACTGTTTGGACTTTTTTCCAGATTCTAGGACTTTTTATATGTGGTTTACTCCACCTTCCTGCTAACAGGGCTTCCCTTGAGCTTAGCCTTTCTGTTGCCTTGCATGTCAGTACCACTTGCTGTGTCCTTGCAGGCTAAGTTTATGCAGGTTCTGCTTGTGCACCAATATTCTCTCTGTTTCTGTACTCAGAGGGCCTTTCTGGTTCTCTAGTTCAGGAACCTTTTCAGCTGGCCACCGAGAAGAGAGCCAAGGAGCGGCAGGAGCTGGAGAAGAGAATGGCTGAGGTAGAAGCTCAGAAAGTCCAGCAGTTGGAGGAGGCCAGGCACCAGGAGGAAGAGCAGCAGAGGGAGGAGCTGGCCAGGCTACGGAAAGAACTGGTAATTGAGCAGCACGAGCACTCACTAACCCACAGTTGTCTCTGTTTTGTGTTATCTGTACCTTGCCTTGTTCCAGGAAGAATCTAGGGTGGCCTACAAGGACACATAAAAGAAGAGTGAAAGCAGGAAATCACACAAACCAAGAAGGGTGACTAAGTTGTGATGTGAACAGTGCTAAAGGTGTGCACATTGTGATCCATGTATCGAAGTTTGAGCCATAATTTTGGCCCTTTTTAGGAACCAACTTGTTGGTTACAAAACTCACTGTTCATGAGATATAATGTGCTAGTTGTTAAAAAAATACATTTATTCTTGATACTAAATTCAGACAATTTCCTCCAGGGGTCTTCATAAGGAGGATATCATGTAGTGTAACATGCACAATGATGCATTTCTAGGACTGTTTATTTATTTATTTTTATTATTCCCTTTAGACTTAAGAAAATCAATGTGGTTTTATAATTAGACAAGAATACATAGGTAGGGAAGGATGGGAATAATGTGGCAACTGTATTTTCATTTTCCTCTTAATACTGGACTCAAATTCCTTGGGGTCATAGCACATGTTGGTCCATGTGACCCTCCATGCTAACACTAACATAATGATTTAAATATTAAGTTATTCAGAAAGAAAGCTTAATTCACAGGACTTTTTCACTAGGAGGGGCAGCAAGCGGCATTCACTGCATTAATGAGGAAGAAGAGTTTCAGATGGAAATTCATATGATTAATAAAAGGAAGAATATAGAAATATATAAGTTGAGGTTTTGCCTAAAAATGCTAGGCCAGCTGCTGATACAGCTGTTGGCAGAGAGGACTTTGGCTTCAGGAAGTCTCTAGGGACAAGTTATTAAAGGGACTATCTCTTTGGCAAAATTTAAACTGCCATTTGCTGATTGGATGAAAAACCATACAGTCCCTGCTCTAAAAATACACATAAAACCAGCCTTTTTTTCCAGTTCTTTGGTTTTTTTCTCAACACTTGGTACTGCCTCTTGTGTTTGTGCCTATCATAGAGGTGTTACAGCGATTCTCAGTATAGGCTGATGTCAGCATCCTGAAGCACAGTTCAGTCAATGGTCTCTCGACTAACCTGACTTAATTCAGGATTGATTTTAGACTATCCAGGAGGGGAGATGGCCTTTTCCCAGCAACCCTTCCTGGTTATTGGTTTGTTTGTTTTTTGTCCATGGTTTTGGTGAATATTGAGACTGAGTAAGCTTAAGATTGTACCCTGGCAGGTTCTTAACAGGTATCTCTTCTCTGCTGCAATTGTGTGCAGCCCTGTTAACACCTGAGTAATAGACAACCAACCTGGAGATAGACTTGATGTTCTTTAGTGCAAGCTGAGAGACCCAGCAGGACCTGAACAAAACTTGCTTGGGCTCCAAAGCACATGTGCTTTTCCATTATGCTGTGTTGCCTTCTTTTTTCCCCTCTTTGACTTGCATCTGTAAGATTATACAAGCATTTTCTCAAGAAGGAAAAATAAAAACAACTATAAGCATAGTTCTGTAACATCCTTATCACTGGTAACTTTATCTTTCCTCACTCTGCAGGTGCACAAGGCAAATCCAATACGCAAGTACCAGGGTGTGGAAGTAAAGTCAAGTGACCAGCCTCTGACTGTGCCCGTTTCTCCCAAGTTCTCCACTCGATTCCACTGCTAACTTCAGCTGTGAGCTGCAGACACCACCTGGGAACAGAAGCTGCTCTTCTCATCAAACCAGGAGCCTTCTTTCTTTCCTTGCCACAGGGCATGAAGAGAATCCATTTCTCCAGACTTTTACCTGCCCATACCAAACAGAGCATACCTGACAAGTGTGGACTCCAGTTTTGTTGAGAATTGTTTTCCTACATTATTGAAGCTAATAATGAGACTCAACTCATGTATGTCATGCTCTGACCCCACGTAGTTATTTCCTGTGAACCATCAGTAGACCTTTGATAGGAGTCTTAACTCTGACTAGACTTTAAAGTCTCTGTATCAGCACAGTATAATTTCTATTGCTTCTTTGCCCCCCTCCCCCTTTTTTCTATTTTAATCAGAAAATAAAGATAGTTAAATATTAAGGTAGGATTTAAGTCATGGCTTACCTGAGGAACAATGAGTATATCAGGTTCTTTCCTCTTCTCTGCACAAAATGAATCTAGTGTTACAGAACCCGTCACTACGAGGGTAGAAGCCTCAATAACACAACCATGAAGAAGACTGCATGGACTGACAGGGAACCTCGTGGCAGCCATCGGCAAGCTTTGGGACAGGACTGCTGTTAAGGCACGTTCTTCCCTCATCAGTGCTGATAATAACAGGGAATGCTGTGCAGGACACGTTTGAAGTCCTCCAATAAACTGGAGTAGAATAAATATGTTTGTCTTCCCTTCCCTGATTTTGTCACTGGATGTTTTTAATTCTGTCAAGCCCCTTTGGAGGTCACACCTTACTGGGGAAATGAGTACTTTGAGAGGAAGGAGGTCCAGGAACTTTGGAACATTGAAAAGCACAGGCTCTGTTCTTAGAGGAAAAGGCTTTGTAACTTTTTTCTGTCCTTCCATATTTTGTTAACTGCCTCCCAGGAACCACTCTGGAAGGCACTCATGTTTGTTATTATGCCTTCAGACAGTCCTGTGCCTTCTTCCCTAAGTGTGCCTTTTCTTGTCTGGTAAACTTCCTTATAAGACTCAAGTAAAATCTTCATAAATCCTTCCTTGACCACCTGACCTCCTCAGGTAAGGATGATCACTTCCTTCCACCCAAATGCTTCTTGTGTATTTCTCTAGTAGAACAGTTTCTTGTACTTGTTCACAAACTAGTAGAGACCCAGATACCTAAAATTTTCTTAGTCCTCAAAGACAAAAATTACCTTCGTCATCTCTGTATTTTTTGTAGCTGGCACAGAATTCACTAGGTCCTTGTTAGGTAGTGTATTTTCTTTTAGACTTGATACTGTTTACAAATTCTACTAGTTATCTACTCCTGTGCTAAGGAATATAAAAGCATCCATATTCTGCCCCAGGCCAGTCCTAGGCACCAGGAAGACAGTAAACCTATTTTATATTCCTTTTGTTTCTTCATTCAGTGAGCATCATGAACAGGTCATTGTAGATTCAGTGATGGATGAATTGATGACAAAGCCAAGACGTGATCTGCAGATCCCTAAGCCTCCTGAAGACCCACAAACTGATGCAAAATACAGTTCCTCTACTCATTTCCCAGAAGCCTAGTATGCAGGTCCATAATGACTTCTGTAATTCATTTAATAAATATTTGGTGCTAACTGTACATACCTTGGGACTGCTTAGTCTCTGGGAATACAGCATTGAACAGAAATAGAAGAACTTGCCTTCATGGAGCTTACCTCTTAGGAAGGCAGACAGACCATAAGCAAGTTGCTGTCTTCTCTTCTGTCACATGGTAAATGTTTCTCTGCTGTGTGGAAAGTAGACTGGGGTCGGATGGGGGGCATGTGAGGGTGGAAACAAGACGGTGAGAGCTAATAGGAGGTTGGGCTAGGTGGTAGCAGTGGAGGTGGTGAGAAACGGTTGGGTTCTGAGTGTATCTTGGAAGTTGTAACTGGCAATCTGCTGACAGATTGGACGTGGAATGAGAGAAAGAGGGTCATTAAGGAGGGCCCCAGAGACCAAGTTCTCCATCCTTTGTCCTGTGAGAAATCCAGTTCTACCGCGGTCCTCATATCTCTTGTGGATCCCTGAAGGGCTTTCATTTTTTCTGGTCCCCTCTTGTTACGGTATTTCTCCTTCTGTTCATCTCTTGGTCCCCTCTGTGTCTGTCTGTCCTCTGTAGCTTCCCCCCCTCTCACGTATCAGTAGTTTTTTGACCGTTCACAATCATTCATATATTTCCATCTGGTATCAGTTTTTTAATATATTTTGCCCATTTTTTTTGTTTTTTTTCAGGTACGAGAATAAATCCAGCCCTCAAGCTGAGGGTCTGGAAAGAGGGTTAGTGACAGTTATGGACCTTTAGGGGAGCCTTCTACCCCATACGCTCCAGTCTGGATGATCCCACCCAGACAAGCCCATTTCAGGGTAGTAATGTGTGACAGTCTGTAGAGGTAACAGAGTGGGATTATAGTACTTTAGAGCAAATAGCTTAAAATTGAGACACAGACATCCATTGCCTCCTGCTTCCCAGAATTCCCCAGCTTCCCAGTGGCTGTCTACTTCTCAGGACGGTCCGCCTAGTGTTGAGTTCTCTCTGGACCACCTCACGTGACCTTCATTTTTAATACAGCTTCCCATTTCCTCCAAAGCTCAAAATCTCCACTTCTGTCTTACAGAGAAAGTCTAGTTCTTTATCCCTTCAGGCCATATTCTAGAGGGAGCTTCTCTTTCAACATTCAGAGGTGATTCTGAGATTTTCCTAAACAAAGAACCTGTCCTCTGATAGGAATTTACTGAGTTTTACTGAGAAATCTGGCTGTCACACTTTGCTTGGCAGCTTTGCAAATCTCCTAGCTCATGCACACAGGCAGCTTGTTAGAATTCCCACAATTTCTGGGAAGGACTCTGTTTTCAATGTTATTTTGACTTGGTCATAGTTTCCCATTGCTAATAGTCCTGGGATCATTAACATACTTGTAAGATTACGGTTCACTCTTACTTTGGTTGGTCGCTTTGTCCTTGTGTGATTGTTGTGTTGCCATCTTGACTGCTGTTTTATTCCTTACCGGTTCTTTATCCCTGGAAAGTGGAGCTTGAGTGGTAGACTGGCTGAGGTTGCAGCTGCCCCAGAGTTTAAAGGAGATGAGACCCATGCACAAGGCATCGTAACACAAGATAAGATGTGACTCGGTAACGCCAGACACAAAAAGGGGGAGTTTAGACACTGCTTTTTGAGGTGAGATTGCAGTTCTTAAACGTGTTTCTTTTTTTCTTTCTCTTTTTTAAGTAAAAATTGCCAAAGTCGAATGTCTTTTGGAAACAATTAAAATACAAACCATATAAAATAAACCATGCAAGTCTCCTTATTTCCCTACTCTCATGTTCCAGGAGTACCTCATTGACAACAGTTGCATATTCTTCTAGAATGTTTTTATGTGCACACACAGATTTCTAGAGCATTTTTCTTTTTTTGTAACAAGAAGATTATAGCATTCTGCATTTGTTTTTACTTTTAATTTGTCCTTTGAAACATTATACGTTCACATGGTGCAAAATTCAAAAGCTACAAAGGTAAAGTTCTCCGCTTTTCTCCCAGCTGCTCGGTTCCCTCAGAGATCGTGCTGCCAGGTGTGCTCCTTTGCAGAGATCGCATCACCATATGCATGTTTCTATCCCCTCTCTCCTTTTATTTTTATGCAAATAGCGTCCTGCTTTTCTACACTCTGTACCTTGCTCTCTTCATTTGTGTTCTGGATTGAATGATGTGTTTCAGGTGCTAACGTGGGCATGTCTGCCTGGCTTCCTCTCAGACTGGAGTATGAAGCCTCTTAGGAGAATCTAATGACATGGAGTTTGACCTGTAGTGGGGTCTAGGTCCTCTGCATGATATCCTAGGCTAGTGACCTGAGGTCCCAAGGACCCAAAGAGAGGTCAGCAACACCTGGTCTTTTACTTCCTTCTGGCTTAGCTGAGCCCGGGGGTGCTTCTTGGCTTGAGTATCTGGTTAAGCCTGTGTATCCCCTTTGATAAATCTTGACACTGCTTCCTTTTCAGTTTCCTTCTGAGGTTTGTCTGCTGAGGAGGTTCCTCATTGCTGAGAGTAGCAGTTAAAAAAGCTGTTAGCCACGTGGCTGGGCTCCTATTTCTGCACAGGCAGAGGCTGAGTTACAGCGCGGTGGTGTGGATCCAGGTAGGAATCAGTCAACATTATGAGTCCTGAGCTGCCATCTGCCTTGCAGCCTGCTGGGATGCTCAGTTTAGACAACATATAAAGTTTCCTGGATACGGGACAAACCCAGGCCTATGGAAAGAGCAGGAAGGTTAAAGCGTGTGGTACTTTGAGTGGTGACGAAGGCGTAACCAGGGAGCTGACATGTTTGCACCAACGCCAAGAATTCCAGGACAATTTGTTATCCAGCTGAAGCCAGTGTGGTTGCTACCAAAAAGAAGCCTGGGGACAAAACATACTTTTCCCCTGTTTCCTTAGTCTTCTTGCATACCCACTCTATTTTCTAGTGCTGTAGAGAAGGTTACTGACATTGAAAATGTTTCATGGTATTTGTCATTTTCTTTCTTGCAAGAGAGTAAGACACGGGGCTCAGGTCAAAGCAGGGCTCTTATGTGCTGAGGGTATCAGCTTCCTGAAAGGGTTTTGGCAGATGCTGACTTTTCACCCAGAGAAACCATAGTTGGAGGGGTAGGGAAAAAGCCTTAGAAAACACTGGGTTTTATCAGGAATATTTCACCAGCCTAACCTTGACCTGAAGGCATCCATTACCCTCTCCCTTTCCCTTAAAACTTTATTAGCCAGAAAGGAATAAAAACCTGGCCTGTCTGCTGTGCTGAGACCCATGCAGTTACGGGACTGGTATCCCAGAACATCCTAGGCAAGTATGTGAGTGTGCTAAGATTTGTGGCCAAGTGCCGTTGCTTGGTCTGTTTTGGCACCAAAGCTATTACCAGGTTTTCTTTCAGGAGCAGGGGTGGGAGATCTAGTTTTCAAGTGGGTCAAGGTGCAAAATAGAGTCAGTGGTCATAACTTGTAACATGAAAGCAGTTTGGGGCAGCATTGTTCAAGCTTGCTTCGTGGTAAGAGTTGAAAAGTCTCTAGCCTGACACCGACATGCTCCCCCTCTGAGCACACATACACACACCAGTCAGTGTCCTAGAGATAACCTGCTAAGTGACTCCAAAGTGACTGAATTTGCTCTATGCAGAAAATCTTGAGTGGGTTTTATAATTATTTTTTCAGTTTTTTTTTTAAATATTTATTTATTTTTGAGACAGAGAGAGACAGAGCATGAACAGGGGAGGGGCAGAGAGAGAGGGAGACACAGAATCCGAAACGGGCTCCAGGCTCTGAGCTGTCAGCACAGATCCCGACGCGGGGCTCGAACTCGCGGACCGTGAGATCATGACCTGAGCCGAAGTCGGCCGCTTAACCGACTGAGCCACCCAGGCACCCCTATTTTTTCAGTTTTTAAGGTGGGGTTTATTATTAATTATATACCATTCAGAAAATACCTGGTAATAGGAGAAAAGAAAAAAAAATCTATGACCCACCTTGAGCACTGGTGCTTTCTTTGTATAATGTTTTTTTTTTCTTATATAAAACTTTAGTCTGTTTCTCTACATTGAAGGATATATACATATATATATATTCATTCTGTTTTTCACCTAGCATAGTAGTAACTCAAATATATTTCCGTATTACTGCATACTTTGTAAATGCCAATTTTAACAGTCACTTATTGTTACATTGTTTTGAGTTTGCTTCTCCCCCGTTGAAAATGCTTGTTTTGCAAAGGATTTTCCTAGAGTCTATTTATAGGACAGATTTGTTTGTGCTTCCAATGTATCATGTCTGGCTCTAAACTTGAAATGGCTGTTTCAAACCATTTTCAAGCTGTGTAATTAAAATATTAAAAGGAAATAACAAACCCCTCTCCAAAGCATACTTAATGGCATTATTCTGGCATACACATTTGCAAAATGGAAAGCTTTTTTTGGCTGAGGTGATGTCAATGTTACTGGCACTCATGCCCAGAGAAAAAGTTTACTGGCCTTTGGCAAAGCCTTTCTGGAGACAACTCTCATTATGTTATTTTAAAGTCTTAAAACTCTACATTTGCAGACAGACTTACAAAGTTAATTGGTATCTCCAAGCCTGTGAGATCAGATTCGAAAGAAGAATACCCTTTGTCTTTCGTGACTCTGAAAGACAAAGCTGTGATGTGTCTTTTGGGAAGAGTAAGAGCAGGGAATATAATCTCACTTCTGTTGTTGACATGCTGGGTGATTTGTAATAAGTCACTCTCCTTTTCTGGACTTCAGTTTCCACATCTGTCAAAGGCAGAGATTGAACTGGAAAGATCAGTAAGGCTCTTTCAGCTTGAGTATTTTCAGAATTTTTAACAGGCTGTCTGTTTTAACCACACCAGACCTACTTTCATATTCATATTTTTCTATAGCCACCTGCTCAACCACTGCAAAAGGGCACCTCTAGTGAGCTCTCCTGCCCCTGGATTGCCATTTGAACTTCAATGAAGTATGTTGGAGACCTGTGTGCTATCTTGTTGAGGACTTTCCAAGGGTTGTTCTGGAAGCGGAAATCTAGCCCAGATCACTCCAGGGGACTAATCCCTGAATAATGTCCTCTGACACACACACATGTTTTCTGATGTTTCTCTTGACCTTGGAACTGGTTAAAGACTGCACAGAATGTTCACTGAATTCTTACAGACTACTGCGAGGAAGTCCCTCCCATCCTTGGCTTTTCCAAGATGTGAGGATATCCAGTAGTGGTTTTTCTATTGAGGCAGTTTAAGGACATCACAGTGAAACCAATGATCTTGCCTTGCTGCTCTTCTGTTTCTCTCCACCATAATTCAGTTTTTACAGTGTTCATGGTCAAGGGGATTTGGATTGTTTTGGGATAATTGTCACAGGCTTCAGGAAGAACACAAAATTATTTAGTGGAAAAAGTCCTAGATTAGGAATTGGGAGAGTGGCTTCTGGCTTTCTGACCTTGAGCATGTCATTTGAATTCTCCAGGCTCAATCTCCTCATCATAGAAGTTAGAATGATGTTTCTAGAAAGGACTTTCCTCCAGCTTTTCAGGTGACAGTTTGCTCCCAGTTTTAACGTGACCCAAAGGCACTCTGAGCAGCAATGGTGACTGTCACATTGGGCACTTATTCATCCCTGTTGGCCAATGTGACTCAGTGTGACCATGCAGGAGTCATATGCTCAGTATTAATTATCAGTGGGTATGTGTCACCAGGGGTTGCCAGAAGCCCCTGCTGTTTACCCAAAGCTAACAACCTGACAGGACAGGGCTAGCAGCTGCTGGTTAACAACCAGCAAAGGGAGCAGGGAGACCTCTCAGAGAGAGACTCCATGGGAGTTTGTGCAGGCAAGAGAGGAGAGGGGTTTGAGTTGAGCCTGCAGAAATCACCCTTACTGGCTGGAGGTTGATGTCTGCACTGTAGGCTCACTGATTCTCATTTGCTCATTAGCCTTTTTTCTCGTGGTGATTTGTTACTGCAGCGATAGAAAACCTGGCACAAGCGTCAGAAGGGGCTGCAGGTACCCACTGCCCTTCACTAAACAGCTTTGCCTTTTGTGCAGCTCCCTCCCTTGCGACATTCGCTGTACTGACAACTGGGTCTGAGTGTTTCTGCGTTTTCCTCACACACACACAGAACACTTCTATTACTCGGAGGCCTCATGAAAATGGGTAGGAATTAGGCCGGAAGCTCAGCAACTTGGGCTGGGGGACTTTTCCCCGGGATAGTGGTCCTCAGGGTGTGGTCTGCGGACCGGCAGACCAGCCTCATCAGGACTAGACGTGTGAATTCTTTAGCCGTTCTGCAGGCGTCCTGAGTCAGACTCTGGATGTGGGGCCCCTCCGGGGGACTGAGGCACTCCCAGGCGGGAGGACAAGTGCCGGGAGAGAGACCTGTAGGTCCTGATAGACAACAGGTTTCCCAACTCAAAGGTCCCTATGGGCCAAGGAGCCAGCAGCCATTCTCCCCCGTGACCCTCAGTGCTGAGGCCAAACAAGAGGGGATCTGGAAGGCAAGAACACTCTTCCCCTCTGGAGCTCCTTGGGGAGACACGTTTGTGAAATCCGTTCGTGTGACATAGGAGAGCTGCTGAGTTTGTTGAGTAGGTATTTATCTCCTTAGCCAAGGCTCCATTGCCAGAATAAAGGAGAGCAGAAGGCTTGTCCATAGGGCCTTCCAACAAGTCATTTGACAGATGAGGAAACTGAGGCTCCAAGTTTAAGTTGGAGTGTCCCCAAAGTCACACTGCTAGTAGGTGGCAGTGTGGATCCGGGTCTGTCTGCCCCCGGGTGCTCTCTGCACCACCCCGGTTGCGTCCCTTGAGTAGAGCCAGCTGCAGAGGATGGACATTCTCAGGAGCTCCTGGCTCTTTTTGGAATCGGGTGACACTTGACCAGACTCCCCTGGGTGAAGAAGAGGTTGTGTCTGTCAACCTCCAGGGCCAGCAACTTCACTTAGGACCTGGGAGCAAGTGTCTTATGAAGGCTGCAGCTCAGGCCGGAGCCCTCACTCAGCTCTCGCACTTGCCGCAGGAACCTCCAGCTAAGCATCCCAGAGGCCGGAGGCAGGCGCCCCCTCCTCCCTTTCACCCAGCAGGCATCTTCTCAGACCGTGCTTGGGTTCCCGTCAGGGAGGTGGCAGCTGCCAGTCAATTAAGTCACAAGCCTTAGCAGGACAGAATGGTGGCCAGGGTGGTCAAACTGCCAAGTGACCGCTGCCGGGAGGTGCTTTGCCCCGGCCCACTCCCCATCCTTCGTCTGGACGCCCCCTCACCATCCCAGGCAGGGCCCTCTTCTCACAGCGGTCGCTCAGAGCTTGCCAAGCACCCCCTGGATCTTATGGGAACCCAGTTTAGCAAATGGACCTCGAGTTTTATAAATAGCACAATGGTAGGCCGGGAAGCCATCCTGTGCAACGGGACAGAACATGCATTCCCCACTTTTTGAGCCATTTCCTGGGATCGTGTGGTGGGAGCGACTTCCTGTGCAAAGTTGAATTACTTTCAACTCTCAGGTCTGTACTCCGTACTTGGGTCTCGCTTCTACTATTTTATGTGTCTGCAATTGTCCCCCACCCCCACTGGCCCTGCCTTCCTGAAGTGGTGCTTCCAACTCTGCTCCTGGGACGTTTCCTGTTCTTGGAACAGCTGCACCAGCCTGGGGTACCCTCCTGCTACTTGATCCTATAGGGAGGTGTCCAGTGGCCCTGGGTAATTTTCAGATGACCTTGTTCCTCTGACGTCATTACATGGCTATTTTTGGCTTTGCTGTTTATTGCTGCAGAGTTGGGCTGAGATGGGGGAGAGCGAGAAAGTGAAGGTTTCCCATTGTCCCAGGGCCCCGCCAAAGTGGGAACATTTACTCTTCAACACTTACCGAGCACCTACCGAATGTCAGGCCCTGGGCTACCAACCTGATGACATAGTCCAAGCATTCTTCACTCGCTCACAAATTCTTTGTTCTGCGGGCATTTAGTGATACGAGTAGGAATTAAGCATGGGGGCCCTGGAGCCGTATGGCTTGGGTTTAAATTTCAGCACCACTGGAACACTGTCTCCGATACCTTGGGCAAATGACTCTTCTGTGCCTCAAGTTTCCTCTTGGAAATGGGAGTCATAGCAGTATCTACTTCATAAAGTTGCTATGAAGATCAAAGGAATTAATATGGCACATGGTAAATATACAATAAATATTCGTGGCTATTACTGTTAACAATGGCACCACTTTTTGTACCAGATCCTTGGGATACAAAGTTGACTGACCTGATCCCTGTCCTGAGCTGGATCTGGATCCAGACCCCCAGAGCCCCAGTTACTGGGGACAGGGGGCACCGTGCATACAACAAGTCAGAAGGGAACGCCTGCCTTGTGCGCCATCGTATCCGAAGTTGTGTGTCTTTTAAGTTTATTTATTTTGAGAGAAAGTAAGTGCACAAGAGTAGGGGAGGGGCAGAGACAAAGGGAGAGCGAGAGGGATTCCCAAGCAGGCTCCACGCCCGGCACGGAGGACCCCAACACGGGTCCTCGATCTCATGACCGTGAGATCATGACCTGAGCTGAAATCAAGAGTCGGATGCTCAACCAACTGAGCCACCCAGGTGCCCCTGTACCCTAACTTGTAAGGGCATTTCAAGGAAACGAGGTGAAGTTCTTGTCCTGGGAGAGCCTCAAAGCAGTGGTTCTTAACCCTGACTGCACATCAGAATATTCTGGGGAGATTTAAAAAAACACCAACATTCTGGGCTGCACCTCCCCGATATTATGATTTAATTGACCTGAACTCAGGAGGGGCTCAGGCTTCGGGAGTTGTAAAAGCTCTCCAGACACTTCCCACTTGCATCAGCGCTGAGAAGCATGGCCCAGGCTCTAGAGGCCTCTGAGAGCTCATCAGCTACACCAGTGGCGTTCTCTCAGGAGCGCCTCAAAGCGGGTCCTCTGACTTGGGGGTTCTCGGACTCGGATGCGCATGCTGGCTATAGAGACAGAGTCCCGCGCTCCCTGCTAAGGTGGCTTCATCTGAAACCAACTCTGGAGCCTGGGTACTGAAAGCCTGTTGGAGCCAGGCCTTCAACTGAGAAGTCTTCCCTGACCATCAGTCCCAATCTGTGTTGTCTTTTTATCTCATATACAGCTCATACCACTTTCTGTCTTGAATTGTAGAAACCTGTGTCCATATTGCTATGTTTCAAATTATTTATTAAGCTGTTTAGAGTCACCAATGGTCACTTCGAAAAAAACTTGGAAAATCCCAAGAATGAAAACCATCTCTACTCCCATACCTATTAAATATATATACTTACATCCCTCTAGACATTTTGCCATTTTTTTAAAATTTTTTTAATGTTTTATTTATTTTTTCAGAGAGAGAGAGAGACAGAGCACGAGCAGGGGAGGGGCAGAGAGAAAGGGAGACACAGAATCCGAAGCAGGCTCCAGGCTCCGAGCCGTCAGCACAGAGCCCGACGCGGGGCTCGAACCCACAGACCACGAGATCATGACCTGAGCCAAAGTCGGACGCTCAACCGACTGAGCCACCCAGGCGCTCCTGCCATTTTCTTAATAAATGTTTTTAACAACAAAAAAGGATCCTACTTCATGAATGACTTTGCAATCAGTTTTCACTAAAAATGTGCTATGTGGTGATTCTATAGCTATTCTTCAAACATCTGTGTTCCCAAAGTGGCCACTTTAGTCTTGAGCATTCAGTATGTAATCTTAGCAATGAAACTACGTTTTTGAGATGGATCAGTGTGCCATTGGAGCTTCCAGAGGGATCTCTGTTCAGTCTGCCACACGGAGTGTCCATAGATGCTGCTTATCAGCCTCAGAAGGAAGAACAGAGTCTGCTGTAAGGACAGCCTCACCCAGGCCTCTCCCAGAGGCCTGAGAGGTACTCTCAGAGTGCCAGGCTTCGGGGCCCGAGGTGGGAGAGGGCAGGAGAAAACCGCCCTGAGAGGCTCCCATGTCAGGACCACAGGAAAGTTGGAGGGGAATTGGCCGTTCTCTTTGGAGTCAGAAAGGTTACTCAACTCCCTGGATTTTCCATCACAGCCAGGCAGGGAGAGGGTCAGGCTGGGAAACGTCTTCTCTGAGCAGGGCCTTTTAAAGCCTCTTGGCTGGGTCAATTTCCTTCCAGGAGCCAGGGGAGCAGTGCCCGGGTGAAGTTAACCCCTCGACTCCCAAGCAATTCTCCCAGGGATGGGTGAGCCTGGGAGCCCAGGCTTCTGGAATGCAGAGCCATCCAGGGCAAGAGGCCTAAGGAGCCGTGAACTCTGGCTGGAGAAACCTTCCTTCTGGCCTTGTTAAATCCAACAGGCATAATTGCATCCTGCTGACCTTAATTCCCCTGGCGGGTTTAATTGGTCCTGGCATTGCCCCACTTCCTGCCCTGCCCCTGTAGAGGCAGAGAGGGCGGCGGCCCAGCTGGTGCAGGCCGGGAAAGCCCCTTCTTAAGGGTGGGCAGGGTCTCTGGCAGCCCCCCGCTGGGCTGGGAGGTTTCCCCGCACCCCTCCCCTGTGCCTGCAAGAGAGCAAATGAGAAGAAGCCCGGGGACTCCCAGGGCACAGCTGGCAGAGCTGAGCTTAACCCTGGGCGAGCTGCAGGCAATCCCGCGGACCCGGAACCAGGCCAGCCTCTCATCCCAGCGGGGGAAGGACTGTGGAGGAGCCTGTGGAGGAGCCGCAGGGACAGCTGAGCCCTCTACCTGGGCGTCCACAACATTATCACGCTGCCAGCACCGTGCCAAGCGCTCTACATACCGTGTGCTCCCTAAAGCTCCCGGCCACCCTGGGAGAGGCAATGGGGCAGAGGGGTGTTGCGCTGAGCCTTGGCTTAGATGGTTCAAACCCAACTCTGTGAGTCTGCCCTGTGACTCAGTTTTCCTGTCACATCTGAGAAATGGGGATAGAAGAACTGACATTTATACAGCACTTAGAATGTCTCCTCCCCATGTTCTACAGGGTGTATATACCTCCCCCTATGAGGGAGGTGCTCAAACGCGACTGCATTTGTCCACGCCTCAGTGGCTGATCTCAGAGCTCCTAACCATTGCCCTGGAGATGTGTTGTCACAAAGTTGCTTACCCCGGGGCCTCACCCGCTTACCAAGAGTTTAAGAGAGGCCAGTTATTTGGGAAGCATAACAGTAACAAATGTAGCAAATAAAGCCGCTTATGTTGTCCCAGCTCGGATTTTGGTCTCGACAGGAGGTGGTGCTGGATTCAAATCTGAACAGTTTTCAGCTACTCAATGGCTGTGTGACTTTTGGGAAGAGTCTCTTGCCTTCTCTCGGCATCAGCTTCCGCACTTTTTTTTTTTTTTTTTTTTAACGTTTATTTCGAGAGAGCCAGCGTGAGTGGGGGAGGGGCAGAGAGAGAGAGGGAGACAGAGAATCCCAAGCAGGTTCTCCGCGCTGTCAGCACAGAGCCCAGCGTGGGGCTCAAAACCACGAACCGTGAGATCGTGACCTGAGCGGAAACCAAGAGTCAGACGCTTAACCTACGGAGTCACCCAGGCGCCCCCAGCTTTCGCACCTTTAAAATGGCCTGATCCTTGGCCCTGGAGTCCTTTGTGAGGATCCAGTGAGCTGGGTAAAGCCCTTGGCAGAGTCAGGCCTGGCACTTAGTGTGCACCGACTCAGTAACTGATCAGTACCGACAACCAGTTAGTAACACGGGAATGTCAGCAAGGGCCATCATACTAGAGAGATCCCACAGAACCCGTCCAGAGCCCTGCTAGTCAGTCACTTACTCACCAAACACTGACTTGGCAGTACACTTTGTGCTGGGGACACACGTGAGCACCATAAAGCCCCTGCCCTCGGGGGGCTCCCAGAGACTGTCAATGGTGGGATCAGCCTGGAGCTGAAGGAGGCCAAAGCAGGAGCGTCCAGCGTTTCAAGCTAAACCAGAACATGCTGTGGGAACCACCAAGTAGGATGCCAGGGGCTCCCAATAACAGACATGGAGAGGAAGCATTTCAGGGGCGCCTGGGTGGCTCAGTCGGTGAAGCGTCTGACTTCAGCCCGGGTCATGATCTCACGGTTCGTGAGTTCGGGCCCCGCATCGGGCTCTGTGCTGACAGCCCGGAGCCTGGAGCCTGCTTCGGATTCTGTGTCTCCCTCTCTCTCTGCCCCTTTTCCTCTCTCTCTCTCAAAAATAAATAAACATTAAAAAAAAATTAAAAGGAAGCATTTCAACCTTCAGGACGCCATCAGACCACAAAGGGGATATCTGGCAGGGAGAGGCGGGCAAGACACAGGCCGGGGAAATTTTAGGGAAGAAAGAGGACTTTGGGCTTCGAGGAAGGACATTTCTGGCTCTACTCCTTGCAGAGTGACTTTGGGCAAGTTACTCTTTTGATCCCCGTCTTCTATTCTAGGGAATAGGATGGCAGTGCCCCACAGTGATCACGAAGATGAAGTTTTCAGACAACATGGAGACAGCTAACCGCAGGCCCTCAAAAAAACAAAAAAACAAAAAAGAGAACTCCTTTCCTGGGTTCAGATCCTAATGCAGCCCCTGACAAGCCATATGGCTTTGGATAAGCGACTTAACTGCTCCGTGCCTCAGTTTCCCCATCTGAATAGTACCTAGCTCATTGGGTTGTTCTGAATATCACGTGAGTGAATCTTTATAAGAGCACTGGGAACAAGGCCGTGGGACACTGCTGAGTACTAGACAGGCATTCGTGAGGATTTTTGCTTCCCAGAAGAGGCAGACTTTCACCTGGACCTCGAAGGAGGGAAACGGAGGACAGGTGGGCCAGGAAGGGCAAAAGTCACCAAGACTGGAGAAGGAACTCCAACTTCGGTCTTTATTAGTTTCTGCCAACAACCCCAACATTTGTTCCCTTAAAAAAAAAAAAAATCACTCATTTTGACTGGTATTCCGTTCACATACTTCACGGTCCAAATAGAAAAAGTGAAAGGGTGTGCAGTGATGTCTCCCTCCTACCTCCGATCCCCCGTTTCTTCCTTACTGCCCCAAAGACATTCTTACCTGAATACAGTGAAAGTTTGTGTGTTATTATAGAGATCACCCTCTTTTGCCCCGATGATAGCATATTCTGCACATGGCTTTAATCGCGACACCCCCCCCCCCCCCCTTTTGGAGATGGCTTCGTATCATTTCGTTCACAGCGTCCTCGATCTTTTTTACCGCTCCGTGATCTCCCCCTTGCTTAGACGTGCTGCTTCCTTCGGTCATTTCCGCCCCCCTCCCTCCGAGGGCAGGGGTGGTTTCCTCCACGTGGGAGAGCACGGGTGGAGGGACAGGATGGTCGCCACAGCGAGGACCTGAACCCAGACGCCCACTCCAGGGCTATTTCCGGGACACTCAGCTCAGCCAGTTCTCAAGGTCCCCCTCAGAGACAGGCTCTGGGCAGGCAGCCCCTGGATGATGGAAGCCTCTTTGGATACCTCTCCTCATCCCATCTCAGCTTGATTACCTCGGGCCTGAGTGGCCCCCAGGTCACCACCGCACTGGAGGACCCTTGCAAAAGGCTCTCCAGCAGCCCCCTCCTTCCAAACAGGCTTCGGGGGAGAACGAATCTGCTTGGTGGGGTGGCCCTGAGCACTGACCGTCTCCCACTGCTGCTTGGGGCAGCCTCTGTCTCCTGGGGAGCCCAAGAAAAACATATCTTCAAAAGAAAAGGCTTTCAGGCCCATGGGCATGTTGAGCAAATGTCCCCGAGACAATTTCTTACCGAAAGATGCCCCAAGTAGGTCTGGATGCCAGGGGCAGGGATCATGGGCGCAGAGCTGGGCAGGGGGGTCAGGGTGAATAGCCCCAGGCCTGCATGGCTCTAACCAGCTTCTGGGAAACCCCAGGAGACATGGCACGCAGGTGGGCAGAGCCAGGGCCCGGCCTGAGCATAGCCTTGTCCTCCAGCCCCGCCCAAGACCCCCTGGTGTGCCAGGCCCCCTTCCTGATCCTGTCCAAGCCGGTGACACCAGACAAGGCCTGGGAAAAGGCTGCTCCCTCAGGGCCCCAGATGTCCCCCTCCCTTTTCTCTTCCTGCTTCTCCCAACACTACTCTCCCCCCAGTCGGTCTGTGGGAAGAATGCCGTGTCCTCTGAACGGGGGCCAAGAGTGACAGGTGGTGGCAGTCCGAGCTGCATGGCCCCTGGTGTAAGAGATCCTCTCCTCCGTCCCCGCCTCCCCTGCCCGCGCCCCTGCCTCCGCCTCTGCCCACCCAGCCCAATCCCTTACAACTGCCCCAGGACTGCTTCTGGGCAGCCGCTGCAAGTCAGACGGCCCTCAAGTTGCCCCTCTCTGCTCCAGGTACCTTTCTCCCCTCAGTCAGCTGGCCCTGGCTCCTCTCGGCCAGACAAGAGGAGGAATCTGACAGCCTGACACACCTCACTCTTCTTTCTGCAGCTAGAAAGACTTGAGTTAGACAAGCAGAAGCACACGCCTCCCTACCTCATGGCGACAGCAAACGGAGCAGTCGAGCTGGGAATCCAGAGCCCATCGACAGGTGCCAAGCTGGGGCAGGAGACAGAGGGAGGAGCCTGGGAAGGGGCGTTTGAATCCAGGGCTGGGCCCGTTCCTCAGTGGGAGTTCTGTGCCCCAGGCCTTTTTGTATGGCGTATGAAAGACCCAGAAATTACAACTATCTCTGGGTGACGTTGGGCTGGGTTGAGGGCCTGCATGAAGCCCTCCCTGGAAAGAATGGGAAAATGGGAAGCCCCCATGCATGGCATCTAAACATCCTGGGCAAGGGACGGTGGGGGCATCAAGGTGCATTAGAGGACCAGAAGTCTCCCAAAAGGGCCTCCCAGATCCCGGCAGCCCATCTCTAGAGCCCATCAGATGACCCCAGAGGCTCAGTGGGACCAGCATTTGCAAATTGCTGCCTAGGTAGGGACCTGGGCCCAGAGCTGGTCTCTGGCCAGCCTGGCTGGGGGTGGTGGGTGGATCCTGACTGGTGTCTCACTTCCTTTGCAGACAAAGCACCTAAAGGTACAGCAGGTGAGGGACCCCCGGCTACGGAGAAAGAGCCTGGTCCACCAGATCCAAAGAAAGGTCCTGGGCCGCCAGATGGGAAGAAAGAACCTGGCCCCTCAAACCCAAAGGAAGAAACCAGTCCCCCGGATGCAAAGAAAAAACCTGGGCCCCCAGACCCAAAGAAGGAACCTGTTCCACCTACCCTGAAGAAAGACGCCAAAGCCGATGCCCTAGAGAAAGGGGACGGGTCCCCGGCCCAACCCTCAACGAGCAGCCAGGGCCCCGAGGGAGAAGGCGACCTGGGTGGGGGCCCCGCGGAGGGCAGCGCTGGGCAAGCAGCAGCCCTGCCCCAGCAGACCGCGACAGCGGAGGCCAGTGTCAAGAAGCCCAAGGCCAAGCAGGAGACCTCAGGCAGCCAGGGCCCCGGAGAGCCCAAGGTACACAAGAAGGCAGCCGAGGGCCAAGCAGGGGCCAGGAGGGGCTCCCCTGCCTTTCTGCACAGCCCGAGCTGTCCTGCCATCATCTCCAGGTGAATGCCCCCTGTCCAGCAGTGGGGACGGGTCTGAGGCTCTGGCCCCAGAGGTCATGCGTAGCTCCTCTGTTTTGGGCATTGTTGTCACCATGTTCAGTGCTAGATTGGGCGGTTCTGAGACAGTCTAGCATCTGTCCTGGGCATTGGCTCTACTACCTTGTGCCCCTGCAGAAACCAGGACGTGGTGAGCGTTCGTAGACACCAGGAATGTCAACACAGAGAGGTCCTCAAAGACCTCTTCTCTAAGCATCTGGAGTCCAGAGTTTCCCTTCCTCCATGAACTTGGTTCTAGCCAAGGGCAGGACTGAGATATCGGGGCGGGGGTGGGTGGGTGGGGAAGATAACTTACCTTCTTACTGTAATGCGAAAAGATGACTAATAATCGGATTGATAGATCATTACTAATACTTTCATAAGCATGATATAGCACCAGTCTTCGGCAATCTGTTAGACTTACCTGAATGCTAACCACATGAACGATATTAGAGATGTATTATAAACCACAGTAGTAACACCATATCAGTCAGAATTATATATTAATATCAGTTAATACCGTGATATCATTGATACATGATCTATTGAATTACCACGGTCTTCGTGAATCAAGAGCCACACGCTGTCCCTAATTGTAGCCACATAACAATTAACCAAAACAACAATCCTGTTAGTAGATATTAATGATCTATTAGTGCATTGATAGTCAAGATAGTGACCACAGACATTTATGGTATTATTAATGTCCCTTGACTTCATTCAAAGTGAATTTGGATGCATCACCCCATGCATTTGAGGGAGCGGTGGGGGGTTGTGTTAGCTCCAGATTGCAGGAGAGGCTCTGGAAGCATCGAGACCTCCCGGAGGCCAAAGCACAGCTCTGACTGCTAAAGGCATCATCTCTGCATCGTCATGTTCTAGGCCCGAGAAGCTGCCAGCTGAGAAACCCCCAAAGGAGGCATCAGAGCTCATCTTTGAAGGGGTGCCTGTGACCCCCGGCCCCGCGGATCCCGGGCCAGCCACAGTGGCAGAAGGAGGGAAGGACATCCCGGCAGGCAGCCAGAAGGAAGCAGGAGAGAAGGCTCCAGGCCAGGATGGCCAGGCTAAGGTGCAAGGGGACACCTCAAGGGGGATCGAGTTCCAGGCTGTTCCCTCGGAGAAATCGGAGGTGGGGCAGGCCCTTGGTCCCACAGCCAAGGAAGAGGACTGCTTCCAGATTTTGGGTAGGCCAGGGGCAGGTTGGGGGCTGGGGAGGGAGAGGGGCTCCCCAGATGTCCCCATGTCTCCCAGTTTGGAGCGCTGAGTATCATATAACTCTAAGAAGTACAAGTTCCTGGTCCCTTCGGATGGAGAAACCGAGGCTTGGGGAAGGGGAAACGTAGCGAGTGCCCCAAATCCACAGCCAGGACAGGATCTGTACCTGTCCAAACAGACCCACTCCAGAGCTCACTTTTTGCACTCTCTTCTACTTTGTCTACAATGGGGTTGCGGGGAGGGGGGAGGGGATTAGGCAGGTTTTGGAGCAGCACCAACTCTCTGGACAGTGGAATTTAAAGTCAGTCTGTAGAAGAGCTCAAAGGCCAAGCTTTGGTAGTTCAACTGCATCCTGGAGGGGGTAGGGAGGGTCATGAGAGCCATAGAGGGTTCATGAACTGAGGAGCACAGGTGTATGTGTATGGGAGCAGTGACCAAGGAAGCTGGGCACGTGAGATGGGGCAGGACTGTAGAGTGGCCTTAACTGATGGTCAGACAAGGAGCTGGGGGGTTAGTGGTTTATTAAGGAGGAGACATAGAGCATGAGCGGGCTTGGGGATCAGCTGAGTAGGGAAAAGGCCTGGGCAGGGGTGCAGCAGGGGTGGGGGTGGGGTGAGATGGGGTCAGGAGAGCCCAGAGTGTCCTGACACCCCCCTCCTCCAGGCTGAGGTGCCATGGAAGCCCAGTCAGCCCGCCTGGTCAGCGGCACGGTGCCACCCAGACAGGGTGGGAGGGCCTGGCGGCTGGGTAGCGGCCAGGAGCACTGCCTCCTCCCCCAAGCAGCGGCAGAGCCTCTGCCCCGCCCCCTTCAGAAATCACATCCTCGGGGTGACGGGACCTGAACAACCTCCAAGGGCCGTCAAATGTATCACCAGCCCGGCTTCCCTGCTGCCTCTTGCTATTTATAAAGAGGTTTCCATTCCCGATGACTCAGCCTGTGGGCCGCCAGGGCCCGCTGTTCCCCGTCGTCACCGCTAGGTGGCAGCCTCTCCCTACCAAACACCGCCTTCCCTGTCTCCCCCCCCCCCCCCCCCCCCCCCCGCCCTCGCCCTGCCCTTGGGCGGTGCCCAGCTCGGGGCAGCTTGTGGTGTTATTAGAGGGGATGGTAGGCAGGTCCAATCACCTACCCCATCATTCAGACATAGTAACGCTGATCTGGAGCTCCGCCATTATCGTCCCCACCCCACCCCGCCTTTTTTTTTTTTTTTTTTTTTTTTCTTTAATGGAAATGCAGATAGCTTGGGATGGAGACTTCCTACCTTATAATGTGGGAGGGCCTAAGAAATCCAATCAGCTGTCCCCATTGTTGTGCCAGGAGAAGCTGAGCCCCCTCTGACAGAGTCCCAAGGCCATTTTGTGTGTTGGTGGCAGAGCTGAAACTGGAAACTGGGCCCCCTAGCCCCTATCCTGGAGCCAGCTGTCCCCCAGGTATCATCACTTGGTGAACTTTGCTGGATGGGGCCCAGGCCAGGCAGGAGGGGGTGGTGCCGGGGTACATCCTCAGCAGCTCCTGCCACCGACTGATGGCTCTGTTCTGCCTCCCCAGATGACTGTCCGCCACCCCCAGCCCCCTTTCCCCACCGCATCGTGGAGCTGAGGCCTGGGAACATCCACAGTCAATTCAGCCTGAACTCCAAGGAGGCGCTGGGCGGGTGAGAGCTGGGACCCGGAGCCCCTGGCCCACAGGCAGGAGCACATCGAGCACCCAGGGCCTCACGTCTTTCATGTACAAGGCCCCCACACACCTCGATTGGACATGATCTCTGTGGACACAATTACTTCTACGTGGTTAATAACCCCCATCGTATGCAAGCTGTCACATGGGTTGATATGCACTCACGCCCCCGTCTCTCACACAGATACACCATCGGCCATTCAGTGTTGCCCATAGGAGATGAATGGTATTTTCCTGGCTGTTTCAGTTTTAGGCACCACCCTGATCCCCGCAAGGTGCTTCATAAAAAAACCCGCAGGTGACTTGCCCAGGGCCCCAGGGCCCATGCTTACCACAAGCTTGTGAGCTGTCACACCAGGGGCCATCCTCTGGATGAGCCGACCTGTCCTGTGCCCGTGGTTTTTGTGGCTCAGCTCCTGTCCCTGCAGTGGAGCTCATAGCTTCCGAATGGAGCCAGGCTGGCTGGGACAAGCGTACTGTCACAGAGGGGGATCCAGACGGGAACGGAACACAAGCCCCCTACCTCAGCCCTGTGTCCCCGGGAACCCCTTCACTCCCAACCTCTTCTCTCTTCAGCGGCAAGTTTGGAGCAGTCTGTACCTGCACGGAGAAAGCCACGGGTCTCAAGCTGGCAGCCAAGGTCATCAAGAAACAGACGCCCAAAGACAAGGTAGTAGGGGCTGGCTGCATGGGAGTGTGAAGGGGTCCTTGGAGTGGGGAGTGGGTACCTCTCACCTCCCTCTACCCGTATGTCTCCACCAGGGGTTTGTTGTGTGGACCTTGATGTTGCTGAAGGGGTCACTCAGATAGACAGATGGACAGGCAGACAACCCTGCCACAGGGCCTGAAGCCCCTACCCATAAACAAGACGCCTCAGTTAGTGAACTTATCCTTGGGACTTCCCCTTCTAGGCACAGGACATTCAGGCCTTCTGTTTGGTTCAATTCAGCAAACACTCATGAGTGTGGGCTCTGGGCCAGGCCCTGTGCTGGGCCCTTGGGGTCCCCAAGGGAAGTGAATGTGGTTTCTGCCTTCAGGGAATGCCAAGGTAATCAGGCCCCGTCTAGAGCTGTGTGCCTCCACACCCAGCCCGGGCCCGGTTCAGAGGAGGCCAAGGGCAGTGTTTATTTAAGGAATGAGTGAATGAGTGGATGAATGAATGAATGAATGAATGTGGGCAGAGGCTCACGTGAAGTGAGGGAGGGAGTCAGGTGTGTGAGGAGGTGATGACCGTCTAGCAACCTGTTGTGGTGAGGACTGGAACTCAGGAAAGCTGGGGCGGGGGTCAGGAAGGGGCTGTGGAGAAGGCTCCTGATTCAGCTGGCGGGTCTCTCTAGAACAAAGGCTTGAAGCAGAAGCTGATTCCAGTGGCGGGGCAGGGGAGAGAGTTTCAACCAGAGGGGAACCGTGAGGGGAAAGGCCTGAAGGCCAGAAACGGCAGAGACCTGCTGGGGACCCTTGGGTTGAGGCAGGGGAGCCGAGAAGTGAGCTGATGGGCATTCGAGGCAGAGACCCAGCACCTGCAGAGGCCTGGAGCCTGGGAAGAGCATGAGAAGGAGCTCCAGAGGCCTGCAGCCCTGCCCCTCTGTCACGGCTCTATGCACACTGGGAAGGCGTGTAGTTTCTACGTGACTCTGCCTTTCTCCAACTCCCCTACTCGACTGCCGGGTCTCCAGGCCTCTGTTATGGACCTGGCTCGGCCTAGACGCTCAAGACACATGTGCTGTGGACATTAATTGGAGTCAGCTCTTGACTGCTTTCTTCCTGAGTACTTTTTCTGCGCCATTCGCTGTGCCAGGTGCCGGGGACACGGTGGTGAAGTCCGTGGGTCCCTGTCCTCATGGGCTGACAAGCTAGAGAGGAGGAGCAGACAACTAAAAACAAGCACAAAGCATGGTGTCAGGCACTGAGACGCACTAGCAGGAAAAGTAAAGCGAGGCAGGGTACAGGGAGTGGGGGGCCAAGGGGGCCATAAAGATAGGGTGGTGAGGTCAAGGCCTCTCTGGGGAAGTGACGAGCGCGGTGAGAGACGAATGAAGGAGTAGAATCACAAGGAAAATGGGAAAAATTTGGGCAGTGACGTGATGCTGGGGGGCAAGGGGGCGGGCAGGGGGAGAGGCTTGATTCGTGGCATCTGGCAATTTCCCTGGTGTAAATATTCCTACCATGGCTGATATCAGCTACCGGTGTGACAGGTGGCTTTCAGCCTCTCTGAAAGTGACAGTTTAGCAGCCTCGACTAGGAAGGCAGTGATGGAGCAGGTGAGAAGGAACTGACTGGGTTTGTAATCCAAGAGGGTTTCCTGATGGCGGGTGTGAGGGAGTAAGAACGCGGGGAAATCTGAGATAGCCTCTAACTTTCTGTCCTGCGCACCTGGGCCAGGGGTCATGCCCTGTTGCTAACAGGCAAGCTGAGGGCAGCTCAGTTGTGGGGAGGGGGCCACATCGAGGGTTTCATTTGGACCTGAGAGACTCCGCATGTCACTTGGACATCCAAGGGGAATGGCAGTTAGGCATTTGGAGCTGTTGGTGCCTAGAGTTCAAGGGTGCAGTCAGAGGTGGAAGTACGTATTTGGGGATCAATTACATTTGGATAGAACGGCAGGTACTGGGGCTTGAGGAGGATGCCCGGGGAGAGTGGTGAGCGGAGGACTGCCCCTCGGGCACCCCCGTGTTCAGGCGGGAGGAGAAGGGGAAGATCTGGCAAAGGAATGGTGTCCCAGCAGGAATGACCAGGGGTAAGGACACAGTCTCGGGAGTGGGGAGAGACAGGAGGCAGGGAGGCCAGCAGGGAGGAGGCCGGGCAGTGGTCCGGACCAGGCCCAACAGGTCCGGCCAAGGGCAGAGGGGTGGAGGGTGGAGGACAGGGAGTGGTGACACTCAGGTGGGGCCCCTGGCTTCCCTGGTCCCCAGGAAATGGTGATGCTTGAGATCGAGGTTATGAACCAGCTGAATCACCGCAACCTGATCCAGCTCTACGCGGCCATTGAGACCTCGCACGAGATCGTCCTGTTCATGGAGTAGTGAGTGCTGGCAGTGGGGCAGGGGACCGGGTGGGGGTGCCAGCCGGCCCGGAGGCAAGCTTGTAGAGGGGTCTGTGCACACAGCATCGAGGGCGGCGAGCTCTTCGAGAGGATTGTGGATGAGGACTATCAGCTGACTGAGGTGGACACCATGGTGTTTGTCAGGCAGATCTGTGATGGGATCCTCTTCATGCACAAGATGCGGGTTCTGCACCTGGACCTCAAGGTACTGGAGCTGGGGCCTCCTGGGAGGGGTCAGGAGCAGCATCCGACCACCTGAAACCTGGTGGCAACCAGCTATCCCTCCGCCCCTCCCGTCGGTCCTTCTCTTCCTCCCTCCATCCTTGTATCTATAGATCCCGAAGGGTTTATTGAGTCTTCACTAAGTACCAGGAGCCAGGGCTACAAGACAGAGTGAAAGAGACTTGGTCCTAGCTCTCAGGGTGTCTAGTCTAGTGTTAAGTACACATCTCTTACAGTCCTGGGAGCCCCAAGCGCACCGTCTCACGCAATGAACCTGCTAAGTGTTGCTAACGCGTCCACCTCAGTGCTGGCCCCTTGTAGGCGCTGCGAGTGTTTATTGATTCATCCCACAAGTATTTGTGGAGGGCCTACTCTCTGCCAGGCAGTGTTCTAGGTGGTGGAGATCAGGAGTGAACAAAGCAGATAAAAACGCCTGCCCTCTGGGAACTTATGTTCCAGAAGGGGAGTCAGAAAAACAAATCAATTACGTATAGCATCAGTGCGGCAACACACACGTGACAGGCACTAACAAAAACGTTCAGTGAGAGGATATTCACATCCCTCCTCTGACCCTGCTCAGTAACTTGCAGGTAGGGGGTCAGGGACAGAGCGAATCGGGTTTATGCATCATGCCAGCTGTGGTCAGCTGGAGCTCGGCGATGCGGGCGGTGGTGCTGAGTAAGCAGGGGCAGCGTGAGTGCTGGGTGTCACGTTTGCAGGATAATCGGCAGGGCTGGTGGAGAATATGGAGCATGACCACTGCGGTGGGTTAGCACCCGCTGGCCTCGTGGATAGTCCTTTCGCTCATTCACTCAACAAATATGTATCGAGTATCTGTGCGGTGCTAGGCTGCTTCTGTGCTGCTGTGCACGGTGCTGGGCACGGGCGTTACCATAGGGATGGCGAAGGACACGCCGCTTCCCCCCCCCCCCCCCCCGGGGGGGCCTACAGGTTAGTGGGGGAAACGGACCTTCCTCAAATAGATCATCTGAAACCGGAAAAGCGTTGTGAAAAGTACATGAGAGTAACGGGGAGACGTACGAGGTGAACTTGGGAGGAGCATGCAAAGGCCAGAGCAGGCCCGGGGCTGGCCAGCACCTGTACCGCGGGCTCATTTGGGGTCAGAGCTGTTTGGGGCGTATGCGCCTTCCGACAGCCCGCGGGGCGGGTGTGCTGTGAGCATCCGCCCTGACAAGTGAAGCCAGGAGAGTAAGGAGATGGGTTCCAACGGGCCAACGTGGCGGCAGGGAATCTGAGGGGTGGTTGTAATGACCAAGGGCCCAGAGGGTGGCGGCCAGGACCAATGGCAGGGATGGAAGGTGGCCAGACGGTGGCTACATTCTGAAGCTAGAGCCAGTCTGATTTGCTAAGGGTTTGGATGGGGGAGGGGGCAGAGGGCAGGGAGAGGAAAGAGCAGGGTGACTCCTGAGTTTCTGGCCAGAGCTGGTGCCTGCACGTGGCATTGGAGGCCTCCTGTTCCCCCCGTGAAAGCCACTGCCTCTGGGGTAGAGCAGGGTCCCCAGTTAAAATGAAGTGCCCTGGGAAGAAGCTCATTCTGAAGCCTCTCTATCCTGAAATGTGTTTTTTCAGGAGAGCAGTAAGTTTCTCCTCAAAGAGGGGTTTCGTGGTCAAGTAAGCTGGGTGACCCATGGCCCGACGGCCCTTCCCAGGGCTCCTCGGGAACTCTCAGACCAGGAGGAGGTCTGAGTCTGTGTCACTTCGCTCAAAAGATCGCACCCTGGGACCTTTCTTTTCTTTCTCTGTTTTGTTCGAACACCAGGTGAGCGGGTGTCATTAGTCCTGCTCTGAGCGGATGCCTCGGTTCAGAAAGCGCCTTTAGAAAGCATGCTGTCAGGGTGCTCTAGTCAAACGCCCACAGAGCCCAGATGTGTAACGGGCCAGGCCAGGGCCGTGAAGGCCCCCGGGGAACCAGGGGACTAGCACCCGTCGGGGATCACTGACAACTCACCCCGAGCGGTGTGTGGCCATGAGGCGAGGGCTTCTGTTGTTTCGGGAGGTGCAGAAGATCTGGAAAACAGGGTTTTTGTGTGAAGTCTCCTGCCTTTGAACCATTGTTAACTACCAAAAAGGTTTCTGCCTTGCAATCTCAGATTAGCCCTGCGTCCTCGGGTTACAGGAGGAGAAAATGGAGGCCCAGAGCCGGGAGGGACCGGCCTCACAGGAACTTCACTCACACACTCACCTGTGCTGGAGTCACAGGATTCCCAGGAGCCTTGGCTGAGCACCTACCCGGTGCCTTAGTTAGACATTGGTGGGGGGAACAGGGAGGCAGGGAGGGGACAGTCCCTGCCCTGGGAAAGTCCCTCTCTGGGCTGCGGGGTCCTCATCTGTGCCTGGAACAGGCAGGCCCGGGGGGTCACTGATCGGCCGCCCACACCGGCAGCCTGGGCCTCTGCTCCAGAGAGCCCGAGACATGGGTGGACCTGGGTGGGGACGAAGGGTGAGCCAGGTCAGAGGTCAATCCGGGCCACCCCCTTCTCCTCAGCCAGAGAACATCCTGTGTGTCAACACCACGGGCCATTTGGTGAAGATCATTGACTTTGGCCTGGCACGGAGGTACCACCTCAGTGGGGGCGCGGGGGGGCGGGGGAGGGTAAGGGCAGGGCAAGCCTCTGAGGTGGGCAGGGGGCAGGGGAGGAGCGGAGGGTGCCGGCACGAAGGCCGGGGTCTGCACTCTGAGCTCTTGCTCTCACCCCCAAGGTATAATCCCAACGAGAAGCTGAAGGTGAATTTTGGGACCCCAGAGTTTCTGTCACCTGAGGTGGTGAATTATGACCAAATCTCTGATAAGACAGACATGTGGAGTATGGGGGTCATCACCTATATGCTGTGAGTCCTGAGAGAATGTGGTGTCTGTGGGACTGGGCATGTGGGTGGGCAGCTGGGGCCAAAATTGGCCTTGGGGTCCTGGTGGGGTGGGTCCCATCTCTCCACTCTCTCGGGAAGGGGGTTGCTGGGGTTGGGAGTGCTAGGGAGAACCAAGAGAAGGGAACTTTGTACCCATTTTGTAGATGGAGAAATGAAGGCCCCTAAAGGCACAGTGTCCTAGCCTAAGGCTCTGGACAGCAGACCTTTATGACTCAGGGTGGGGGCAGAGGGGCAGCAGACATCTTTTATGCACTCATCATTCCTCTTCTCCATTGTAACCTGGGAAGCTGGGATGATTATGCCCATTTTACAGATGAGAAGAGTGAGGCTCAGAGAGGGGAAGTGACTTGCCCAAGGTCACCCAGCCAGTCAAACCCAGGTCTATCCCACTCAAGAAGCTGGGGGTCGGGGCACCTGGGTGGCTCAGTCGGTTGAGTGTCCGACTTTGGCTCGGGTCATGATCTCACAGTTCGTGAGTTCGAGCCCTGCGTCGGGCTCTGTGCTGACAGCTCAGAGCCTGGAGCCTGCTTTGGATTCTGTGTCTCCCTCTCTCTCTGCTCCTCCCCCGCTCACATGCTGTTTCTCTCTCAAAAATAAAGATTAAAAAAAAATTAAAAAAAAAAAGAAGCTGGGAGTCTTTTCAGCTCATGGTGCTGCCTTCTAGGATCTGCCTCCATCCCCTGAGCCCCCAAAGGTGACTCAGGGTCCCCAATTTCATCTCCCTGCCCCCTGACATCCCCTCTCTCCAGGCTGAGTGGCCTCTCCCCCTTCCTGGGAGACGATGACACAGAGACCCTAAACAACGTTCTCTCTGCCAACTGGTACTTTGACGAGGAGACCTTTGAGGCCGTGTCCGATGAGGCCAAAGACTTTGTCTCCAACCTCATTGTCAAGGACCAGAGGTGAGGCTCACCCCAGGACACAAACCCCGTGTGTGCAAGCCCAGTGCGTGCGTGCCTGTGTGTGTGTATGTGTATGTGTGTGTGTGTGTGTGTGTGTGTTTGTGCGTGCACTGCAGGGCAGGAAGAGGGCTGGGCAGCGGCTGGGCTCTGGTGTTTCGCAGGCATTCCGCCCATCCTCACCGCACTGCCCCCTCCCACAGGGCCCGGATGAGCGCTGCCCAGTGCCTCGCCCACCCCTGGCTCAACAACCTGGCAGAGAAAGCCAAGCGCTGTAACCGCCGCCTCAAGTCCCAGATCTTGCTTAAGAAATACCTCATGAAGAGGCGCTGGAAGGTACCACTGGACACGGTGGGGAGGAGGGAGGGGCTGCAGGCGGGAAGAGCTCCTGGCACCAGATCCCAGGCCCCACCAGCCCTGCCTTGGCAGTTTCTATCGACCAGGCCTAGCCCTGTCTGGAAAACAGGGTTGGCTTTTCTCTCTCTCTGTCCCGGGCTGGTTCCTCTCCTGGAGTAGTGACCCTCCACCCACCCCCTAGAAGCGTCTATCACTTCTAGGCATGGGGAACACGTCAGTGGACAAAAGAGACAAGGATTTTAATTTTTATGGACTTACTTTGGGTAGGTGGGGGGGGGGGGGGTGGATCTTAAAAGAGGTTAAGGAAGGGCTCTAGAAAAGAATGAGGATGCTCAGGAGTGCCAGGGGAGAGGTTGCATTTCTTAATAGGGTCGTCAGGAAAGGCCCACTGTGAGAGAGCATGTGAACAAAACACCTGAAAGCAGTGAGGAGTAAGCCATGCTGATACTGGGGAGAAGAATGTTCCAGGAAGAGGGAATAGCCGGTGCAAAGGCCCTGAGGCAGAAGCGTGGTTGGCAAGTGTGAGGAACAGGTGGGGTGGGCAGTAAGGCTGGAGGGGAGTAGGCAAGGGGTTAGGGAGATGAAATCAGAGAGGGATGGGAGGCAGGGGGTGGAGGGACTTGGCCATAGCAAGGGGCTTATGTTTTACTTGGAGCGAAATAGGAGCCACCGAAGCATCTAGAGCAGAGAGGTACCCAGGTTTGGCTGCCATACCTGTTGAATGAAGGACGGTGTCCTGGAAGATAGGTATCATGGCACCTCCTGTGGCCACTCTGGGTACTGCACCCTCCCTCCACCTGGCCTTTGGGGAATGAAGGAGACCTACTTAGGGGACGCTCTGCTGGACCACAGCTTCTCCTTTGCCCCGAGGCTGACTGGGACATTTCTCCCTCATCCCTCAGAAAAACTTCATTGCCGTCAGTGCTGCAAACCGCTTCAAGAAGATCAGCAGCTCGGGGGCACTCATGGCTCTGGGGGTCTGAGCCCCGGGAGCGCCTGAGGCCTGGACGCAGCTGCACAGTGGCCGGGGCTGAGGCCACACAGCCCAGAAGGCCAGAGAAGACGGGCCAGATCCCCAGGGTGGGCTGGCTAGGACAAGGCTGCGCCAGGCTGGGAGGCTCGGGGCTCCCCACGACCCCGCGCAGCGACTGCTTCCCCGACGTGAGCCGCCTCAGATGTGGCCTGAATCGATCCTGCTAACGCCTCCCCAGACAGGGCCCTCCCCGGCCCGTCTGTCACAGCCCAGATGCCACAGGCCCTGTTGTCCCCTCCCTGGCTCCCCCTCTTGGAATTGCTACCCCGGTGACCCCTGCTTGGCCTCACCTGGGGCATCCCTGGCCGGGGCTTGCTCCTAGCTGGAACAGGAAGGCTGGGGGTCCCAGCACGTGGGGCTTCTGCGGTTGTGGTTGGGAGGCCCTTGGTGGGGCAGGAAGGCAGCGAGGCCAATTCCTGAGGCCCAGCTGCCAGGGGAACAGAGCAGGCTTTGTGAAAGAGGACCTCCATGCCCCCGCCCGCCTCCCCGCTCCCAACAGATAAGGCCTAGTACACACCATCTGGCCCGGCGCGGCCCGGCCCCCGCCCACCTTCCTTACGACCACCAACACACAGGAACTCCGTGTGAGAGAAGGACGCCCAGCCCAGGCCTGGCGGAGGGTGAGGGGAGAGGCCTGGGGGACAGGGAGACCACCCCAAGCGTGCCTGAGGGCCAGGCTGGCCCAACCCAGCCACTCTGGACCCTCATCCCAAGGGTCATCCACGGCTTCAGATGATGGGGTCAGCAGGCCCAGGAGGAGGGGGAAAGCCATTGGGCAGTCCCCAACCTGCTCTCAGCTTGTGCCTTGTAAATAAATGTACAGGTTGGATGTGGCTCCCTTCCCTGTATGTGTGTGTGCCCGCACTCGGGTGAGGTCAGAGAGGACTGCTGTCCACCAAACGCTGCCACGTGCCGGGCACTCTAGTGGCACTTGAGTGCATGGTGGGGTGGTTACCGGCGCAGCCCCGGGAGCCACACTGCCCAGCCCGCGATCGGGGCCAGGGGCTTCCCTACTTTGTGCCTCGGTTTGCTCATCTGTCACAGCACCATTATTGGATGCTTACTGTGTGCCAGGCTCCAGTCAAGTGCTTGTATGGACGTTAACTCATTTTTCTCTCACTGTAAGCTTATTATTGCTTTTAAAAAATTTTTTTAATGTTTATTTTTGACAGAGAGAGAGAGAGACAGAGCATGAGTGGGGGAGGGGCAGAGAGCGAGGGAGACACAGAATGCGAAGCAGGCTCCAGGCTCTGAGCTGTCAGCACAGAGCCCGACGCGGGGCTCGAACTCACAGACGGCGAGATCATGACCCAAGCCGAAGTGGGGCTCTCAACCGACTGAGCCACCCAGGTGCCCCAATATTCTTATTATTTCTATTTTACAGAGGAGAAAACTGAGCCTTAGAGAGGGGAAGGAACTTGAAGGCTATTCAACAGGTCAGAAGCTGGAGCATGAAATGAACTCTTCTGTCCCCCAGAGCAAGGCTCTGCTCATGCGCACACCCTGCTTCTCGCCAGAACAAGGTGTGAGCAGAAAACAGAGGCTCCGGGTGGCATCAGAAGTTCGGGCAGGACTGTGGTGCCTTCGCTGGAGCTGCAGGGATGGGGGTCTCCCCAGAGGCCTGGGGGGGTGGGCGAGGGGGAGGAGAGAGCTGTTCTCTGCTCTTCCCTGTGGGCCACAGCCTGCTTCGCCCCAGGCCTGCATACAATGCAGGGGAGGGGGCTCCATCTGCTGGAAAGGGCAGCCCAGGGGGCAAGAGAGCTTAACACTAATAGGGCACAGTCTTTCTGGCTGTGAGGACAGCTGAGTCAGAGGTGGGACTGGCCTACGTGGGACAGCGGGTCTGCCTGCTCGGGGTGAACTGGTTCCAGCAGGAATGGCAGGGACAGCAGTTCCAACGCATTGAGCCCTGCTGGGTACCAGCCCTGGTCCAGCTCTATGTGTTCATGGTTGCACTGATTACTCATGGTGAGCCCGCGTGGCAGGCACTGTGTTATGTCCATTTCTCAGATGGGGAAACCAAGCCTCAGGGAGGTTAAGCCACTTTCTCAGGGTCACACAGCTCGTCGATGGCAGAGCCAGGATTTGTACCCGGACTATGGGGCCCAGAGCCCCTGCTCTTAACAGTTACACTGCCTACCTTTTGAGAAATCTTGGACTTGCCCACCCACCGAGACCTTGACAGTTCACCCCTACCTCCCCTGCCTCCGTGAATATTGGCCTGGAGGGCAAGGCCAGGGTTCTCACCCCCTACCCTGGCCCTGTACCAGCAGGTGAGTGCAGCGTCCCACGGCAGCAGGTGCCACACGGGCGGGGTGTGGCAGACTTTGGGGACTAAGCCTGGGGGTCTTGCACTCAGGGTTTGAGAAGCCTGGGGAGCCTGTCTTGGGCTCTTGATGGGACTCGTGCTTATGGGCAAGGCCCCCAGGGCTGTAGATCCCTGCCGGCCTGCCTGCCCGCCTGCCTGCTCACCACCTGCCAGCTGGGCCAGGCCTGTGGTTTCCTCTGAGTTCTCTCAGTCGCTGGCCCCCACCCAGGCTGAGCCTCGGCCACACAGCGTGATGATGAGGGATGAGTCACAGCCGTGGGGCGGGGGGTGAGGAAATGAGGTCCGGCCACAGCAGAGATCCAGGGCCTGGATCCAGCTGGGGAAACCGAGGCCAAAACAAGGAAGGCCCCTCAGCAGAGAACCCAGGCCCCTGGACTCTGGGTGCAAGTCTCAGTCTCCTCCTCTACGGTATGCAAACGACAGCCTCAGCTCTGCTCCCCACTGCTACCCCTAGGGCCATTGTGACAGTCGCAAGATGGGATAGGGTGCCCATTTACCATATTTCACAGCTGAGGAAACAGGTTCAGAGAGGGCAGGTGACTTGCCCAAGACCACACAGTAAATGAACATGTCCTAGAAGGAAGCCCACCCAGAACCGTGGAACAGGGCTGATCACTGCTTCTGTCCCTATCACCTCCTAGGAGCGCATCTTGGAAGGCTCTTTTTGATTTATCAGGGGCCCTCCTTTGTGCCTCCCCTGGTCTCTGGAGGTAAAGGATATAGACTCAACAATATGGATGGGGAAATGAGGGTTCAGAGAGATTTTGTCCCCTCCAAGGGCCACAGAGCACACTCAGAAAAAAAGCTACGGTGGCAGCCTTCAGTGTGGGGCTGAGTTTCTGCCTCTGGGCAGGCCTGGGCCCCAGCCCCATTACCACCACTAGAACCCCCATCCCCAGCAGCCTCGCAGGAAAAAGCTTCTCACCCTAGGGGCCATCCTGGTGGAGAGAGTGAATCCATGGCTCTTTGGGGCCTGCCAGCTGGAGCCAGGGCCAGGGCCAAGGCTCTGGTCTGTGATTCTTCAAGTCCCGGGTGCCAGCTGTGAGTATCCCCTAGCTGGTTGTGCCCGACCGACCGTAGTATCTGGTTGTGGGTCGGTTCCTCAGGCATGGGGCCCGTTACAATGCTGACGCTGTGATCTTCCCTGCAACGTGCTTCCTGGGGCCACAGGGCCATGAGCTTCCCCTCCCTGCTCAGGGTCCTGGGCACCCCCTTGTGGGCTAAGAAGGGTTAACACCCTCAATGGAACAGCTCCTCCTGGCTGATTCCAGTCCAGAAAGCGTTCCTCCAAGACTATTTCCTGCCTCTGGGCCTTGGCCAGGCCCACAGTGACCACCCCCATGGGTCTGAGGCCGCATCTGGTTTGGATTACACCAGGCCTGGTGACGCTGCCTCTTCCTGTCTGCGTCCAGTGGCCTTGAATTCCACTGGCCACCTTGGACCCAACGGGGCAGTGGTGGGAAAAGATTCAGCCAGTGACAGTGTTGCCCGAGGGTGTGAAGCGGCCAGCGTTGGCCCTGAAGGAGGTGCATACCTGCGCCGAGCTCCCATTCGTGCAGCTGCCCACACACCTGTTCCTTTCGGCACGTTAACGCTGCGATTTACTGAGCGCCAGGCACAGTACCGAGTGATTTCCATTTATGAACTCATTTCATCCTCACCCTGTGAGTGGGTATTTTCCTTAGGTATTTCATCCAGATGAGGCAGCTGAGGTTCAGGGAGTTTGTGGACAGGTCTCTGGGTTCCCAGCCAGTAAACAGTGGGGTCACGATGCAAAGCAGACAGTCCTACTTCTGACACATCCAATCATGTCACAGCTGTTTGTTGAGTCCCTTCTTTGGGCCTGGCCCCAAGCTAGAACCCAGAGGTGAACTGTGGGCACGGTCCCCACCCCCAGGGAGCTCACAACGTCTGGAACCCTACCAGGTGGGAGGTTGGGGGTCAGGGCGAAGCTGGAGGGCCTCAGAAGAAGACACTAACCCCCATTCTCTTCTTTTCAATGGCGGCGAGTGACATCCAAGCTGAGGGCAAATAAGGGGCAGGCTTTTTCCAGATGGCATGAGGTGGGTGTTCCAGGCAGAAGAGATCACATGTCCAAAGACTTGTAGCTAAGGGCAAGCTTGTCTTGGAGCATTCCAGTATGGCAATAGGGAGACATGGAGGGGTTTTGAGCAAAGGAGGCACAGGGCCAGATCTGTGGTTTACAAGGATCTCTGAAGCCAGGGAGGTCGGTGAGTGAGAGAGGGAGACTGGAGGCAGGGAGTCCAGAAGGAGGCTGGGCCAGGTTGGCTTGAGAGGTTAAAGAGAACTGTTGGGGACCGGAGGCAGACGCAGGTCTCATGAGCCTCTAGGGAGACAGGCTGATGACAGGGAGACTGCACTCGGGTCACACAGAATGGGGTTCAAATCTACTTATTTGCCCTCTCTGAGCCTCAGTTTCCTGTCTGTAAAATGGGGTAATAATAGCACCTGCCCCCCAGAGACAGTGCATTACATGGGGTGTGTGGATAGAGCAGGTGGCATAGACTGCTGAGCTTACTTGTTCCACAACTATTTCTTCAGCCCCTACAGTGTTCCAGACAGTGTTCTAGGTCTGGAACAGCCAGGAGACACAAATCTCTGGCCTTGGGGAACTTTATTCTAGGTGGGAGAATTCTTTTTTTTTTTTAAATTTTTTTTAAATGTTTATTTATTTTTGAGACAGAGAGAGACAGAGCATGAATGGGGGAGGGGCAGAGAGAGAGGGAGACACAGAATCCGAAACAGGCTCCAGGCTCCGAGCTGTCAGCACAGAGCCCGACACGGGGCTCGAACTCACGGATCGTGAGATCATGACCTGAGCCGAAGTTGGACACTTAACCGACTGAGCCACCCAGGCGCCCCTCTAGGTGGGAGAATTCTGACCAGCAGTAGTGAATTTGGAATGCGTTGATGGGGTGGGTGGGGGCAGTGTCTGGGAAGGCTTCTCTGAGGACGTTTGGACAGAGATCGAAGGGTATTCAGGGCATATTAGTGGAGACTGTTCCCGGCAGAAGGAAGAGCAGGTACAAAGGCTGTTTGGAGTGAGAACGGGGCTGGCAGGGGCAGAGCCAGACGGCACGGGCCCATGGGATGTGGGCTTTTGCTCTGAATGGGTCAGGGAGCCCCTGGGGGCTCCTCTGAGATTTAATCCAGGGCGAATGGATGAATGGGAGGGTGGCCATGACTCCATTTTTCCACTCAGCAAACCTTTATTGAGGGCCTGCTGTGTGCTAGTCACTGGGCTAGGGAAGTAGGTAAAATGAATAAGGCAGACCCAACCCCTCCTCCCTGAAGCTTACATTCTAAGGCAGAGACACAATAAAAAGTGAATACGCATAGAAATGCATAAATCCACTTTGCAACAGGTGCCTGGTGGAGGACACAAATAGGATGCAGAGATGGAGAATAATCTAGGGGCATCTAATCAGGGGGATGAGGGAGGCTTCTCTGAGAAGGTGGTATTTAACTTGGCCTCTGGATGTTGAGAGGTCAGCCCGTGGGGAGTGAGCGTGCCAGGTGGAGGGGACGGCCGGCGTAAGGGCCTAGAAGTGGAAACGACACTCACCAGTGAGTTGGCTGTCTTCAGGAGCAGGAGGATCAGCCTCTCATTTGTATCCAAAACAGATCAGGGCTCCCTGAGGGCTGTGGTCAGGAGGAGGCAGCCCTTGGCTTTCCAGGGGCCACCACGCAGGATTCTGGCTGTGTGACTAAATGGCCTGTTTTTAGCCTGGAACCACTTCCTTTGGCCCCACCAGCTGCCTCCCTGTCACCACCCAGTTAACCAGTGGGGAGGGAGTAGGGATTAGGCACCTCCGGATGTCGGGGGACAGAAGTTTGCCCTCCCCCCCCCCCACCCCCAGCAAAGGAAGGGGCAGACAGACCGGGCTGAGGTCACCAGGCCCTTCAGTGGGGCTGTCTTAAGTTCCGATGTCATTCTTGTTGGCTGAATTGTAATCATGGTATGTAGGATGAGGCTTTGCACATACCAGTCCTGGGAGCTGAAATCATTACCCCCAGGTTACGAATGAACAGAGTGGTCTTCAGAGAGGCAAGTCCACTTGCTCAAAGTTGCACAGCAAGGAAGTGACAGAGCTGGGATGTGAACCCAGCCAGTTGGGCTCCAGAGCTCCTGCTTTTAGCCCCTGGCAGCCTGGCCTTCGGGAGTGATGGGAGCCTGTGTTGGGACAGCCTGTTTTGGCTGAAGACTGGATCGCAAGGTTCTGTATACTCGCTGCAGGCAGACATGACAGGCTGGCCGGCCCAACCTCCCCCTTTGTCCTCATTAGTGTGGCAGCCTCAGAGTGGCCCGCCCTCATCAGGACAGGGTCTCCGGGCCCCTGGCTCAGGCGCTGTCTGGGGTGTGGGGAGCGTTGAGCTCTGAACAGTGGAATGCCATAAACCGGGGAAGGAAGCGGGTGGGCGAAAGAGCGGCGGGGAGATAAAATGTGGAGGGTGGAGGAGTCTGAGGAAGGCCCAGCCCTGCGGGTGGGGGTGGCGGCCTTCCCTGGGGGCAGGGAGAGCAGAGACCGGAGGACCAGCAGGTGAAGAACTTCCTGAAAGCCCCTCAGAGCTGCCAGACTTGGGCGGGAAGGGGTGGCCTCTGAAGGCAGTGGGCTCCCCTTTCCTGGAACCCCACGTGACATGCACTTCTTGGTATAGAAGGGATTCAGAAATTGGGCAGGACACGCCCTTTAAGCACTGATATTCCAAGAATCTAAGCTGCTGTGATTAAAAGCTCTGGAATATTCTTAAATACCACTGATTCTACCATTTCAGAATTTGATTTAGCCTGCCTCTGCAAGACAGCTGGGCACCCTTCCCCACTCTGACCTGCTGGGGAAGAGGGGAAGGGGTTGGGATCCCCTTCTGGAGACAGACAAGCCTCCAGGAAGGAGGGTCCCTTAAGCAGAGTCACATGGGACAGCCCCTGTCCTCCAAGAGCTATACAGTTAAGGCAGCAGAGGGGTTCCCTGCTCCTGCTTTGCTGTGTGGCCTTGGGCACATCACTTGCCTTCTCTGGCCTGGGTCTGGGCCATCTGTACTGAGGTGCTCTCTCTGGGTTGGCCCCCGCATAGGCATTCTGGATCTCTGCTAAGCACTGTCCGCTCCTCCAGGTGGGGGTGGCCAGGCAGGAGCACAGGGCGTCTGTTGGTCATGGAAAGAATGTGAGGGCAGGAGGCCCAGTGGGTGGGGTCCTCCGGCTGGGCAGCAAGCAGAGGGCAACATGAGATCATGGTGTCTGGGCCTCCTGGTCCAACACCTCTGGAGATGGGATCCCTTCCAGGCAGTCTCCCATGTCGGACCCTCCCCTGGGACGCAGACTCAGAGTCAGGCTGCCCTTCCTCCAGCCCCCGCTGGGCAAAGGAAGTAAAATCAGGACCCAGAGCAATGGGCACACTTCCAGAATCATAGAGGGAGTCCAAGGCAGGCACTGAGCCCTGGGTCCTGCTTGGGGATTGGAGCAGAGGGGCCTGTCTTCACTTCTTGACTATGTTGGGGGTCAGAGAGGGACGTGGAGAGAGGGCTCGTGCCCCTAGTGGATTTGTGCACCAGGGTGTGGTTGAGACTTTTTTGCATGTTCTCCTCAGGCACCCCCACCCCCTACCCCAGTTCAGATGCTAACCTCCTCAGAGGATGGCTGGAGCAGGATGCAGAGGCCGGGGCTCCCTGACGTCAGGCCAGCCTCCCCATCTTCCTACTAGTTCAGGACACAAGCTGGGAAGGGACTGGGGTCACCAGGTCTCCACAGGAATGCACCACAGGGAACAGTGCCCGCCAGAGGCCTCTTTCCCTGACCCAACTGAGAAAGAACTCTTACCCCCCTGAATCTGTTTGTCCCTGTCTCTGTAACTATTTGTGCATTACACACACACACACACACACACACACACACACACACACCTCAGAACAAACCCACACAAGCGCCTCCTTCCCCTCTCCTCACCCATGCCTTGCACACCCAGGACTTCCCCCTACTCCTCACCCATGAGGCTGCCTAGACGTGACGAGACAGAACAAACCCTCTCTCCTTCTCCCCATTGCTAGATGGACTCCAGGCTGGGGTCCCGCGCACGTGGTGGGGAGGGCCTCCACAGCTGGCCAGGCATTTTCCCAACCCCTTCCGGTCACAGTGAGCCCCCACCCTGCAGGTCCCCCCTCCACCCTGGCGGCTCTGGAGTCTGTGGGAACCAGACAGTAGGGACTGTCCAGCCAGGCTCGCTTCCTCCCTGGCCCCAGGGGACCTGCTGAGGGAGGACAGAGCAGCAGAGACTGAAATCAGCATGGCCGCCTGCCCGAGTGAGGGCCTCTGGAGGCACTGTGCCGCCTGCCCGACCAAGGGGTCTCCAGACCCCTGGGTGTCACCTCGTGGGACAGAAGACCCTCAAAGCCCCTACAGCAAATGCCAGAAAGGGGGTTTCCCCAGTATCCCTGGCCTCTCTCTTTTCTCCCTATACCCAGGATCCAGATGGGGCATTGAGGCTCCACAAGGAAGCCCTGTGCCTCAGCAACGCTGAGTATTGAAGGGGGTGGGGACACTGAGGTTTCAGGTCCCTGAGTCTGTTCCTCTGATAGGGGCCACGAATATACCCACGTCTTTTGCTTCTGCCGAGGGGGATGGCCAGAGGAGGCCAAAATCAGGGCTCAGTCACTTCTGATCTGTATCCAGGACAGTCACACTTCCCTCATAAGAGAAATGCTTTCTTAAAGAGTCATCAGGGGGCCTTGGAGAGCTGGGGGCTCAGGGAGGTCCCCCATTCATGTGGAAAATGCAAAGGGACTGGGGTCTGCCTTTTTGAGCCTTGGGCTCCCTGTCTGTGCAAAGGGGCAAGGGTGCCTTGTTGGTGTTGGCATTCCAGGATTCCAGAAAAGCCTCTCCTACCCTGGGGGTCACCACCAGCTCTCCTCCCATGTGCCACCCCTGCTTCCTCACTGCGGGTCAGGGGCTGGGGGCATAGCCACTTATTTGCCATCTGGGGTCGGAGCTAATGAGCCCCGAACTCTCTGAGCCTCAGTTTCCACCACTGGAAAATGGGGATAACATCCTGAATTGCATAGGGTCTGGGGAAAGGATATACACAAACCCACGGCAGAATAAATGCCACAAATGGTCACAGTTATTATGACCACAGATAATGGGGGGGTGCTGAGTCACAGAGTTTGGGGCTGGAGAATCAGCCCCTCAGGCCAGCCCATATTCACCCCCTGCCTGGTATCTCTTGGCTACACTCCTTTTCTCTCTTCCCTATTCCCTGCTCCCCCTTCCTCCACTTTCCTGGGAAACTCCCTGAGAAAGTCCCCAGCAAGAGAAAGCCTCATATGGGACATTTCCACCCAGGATCCCCTGACTCTGCCCCGCAACCCCACAACCACAGCCACTGCACACAGAGCCAGGCGTCCCAGCCCTCAGTCCCCAACCATCCAGCAGGCTGACCATCATCATACTGCTTTTATTGGCCCTGAGAGCCACAGAGTAAATCCCATGGGGGCCCTGCCTCCCCTCTCCCTCAAGTCTGTCCAGAGGCCCTGGGGCCTGGCTGCGTGTTCGCTACTCCAATCTTGGCTTCCTGTCCCAGCTGTCGTTGGCTTGCCAGGCCCGGGTCCCTTGAGAGTGCCCCAGATCCTAGAGTCAGGCTCACCCTGCAGGGACTGCCCGAGGCCGGGCTGGCTTCACTCAAAGAAGAACATTCCTGGTGTCCGGTATAGGCAGGGGGTCAGCCCCAATGGGTAGCTGGAACCTCCCTGGACAGAGAAGCTGCCTGCAACCCAAGGTTCCTTGGGGTCAGCTGGCAGGGGCAGCGGGGCCCGGAGTGAGGCTGGAGGAGTGGGTGGTGCAGGAGAGGGGGCTGCTGAGGCCAAGAGGTGTTCAAGGCCTGGGTCAGTCCCCATGCAGAAATTCAGTGCCTGCAGCCGGCACTGGTAGCTGCTCCCAACGCCCACCTCTGGGGTCAAGATGGGCGTGGGGGCCTTACTGAAACCCTCAGCCTCAGAGAAGCCAGCAGGAAAGCCATATGCTGGGCACGGGGAAGACGAGGGGGCCACAGGGAGCTCCCCCGGGCCTGCAGGCTTAGGTGCGGGCATCTCTTTGGGCTCCATGGGTGGCCGAGGCCTGGCGTCAGTGGTTGCAGGGCACACGGTAGCTGGCAAGGCCCCCACCAGACCCCCGAAGCTTAGGCCCTTGGGCTCTGGCAGCTCCGGCGGGAACGGGCACTGCCTGCCAGTTGTGGCGTCGGGGACTCCCGAATCCTGGCTGGTCACTCTGAGGGGTCCACGGCGTGCCTTGGCAGGGCCCTTGGCTCCCTCGGCACCTGCTCGCCGGGTGAAGCGTCGGCGTCGGCGCAGGAAGCTGCCGTGCTCAAACATGTCGTGGCAGTCGGGGTCCAGCGTCCAATAGCTGCCCTTGCCTGGCTTGCGGTCATCACGGGGCACCTTGACAAAGCACTCATTGAGTGACAGGTTGTGGCGGATGCTGTTCTGCCAGCCGGGCCGGTTGTGGCGATAGAAGGCGAAGCGGCCCATGATGTAGCGGTAAATGCCGCTGAGTGTGGCCCGCTGTCCTGGGGAGCTCTGGATGGCCATGGCAATCAGAGCTATGTAGCTGTAGGGAGGCTTGGTCGGCTCAGCCGCAGGGGCCAAGGGCCCAGGCAGGGGCTGTTGCTGCATGCTGGCCGGGCTGGCGGCGGCCGGGACCACAGAGGGGCCAGGCACTGCGTCCAAGGCTGGTGTCCCGCACAGCCTGCCCCGGCTGGTTAAAAGGCTCACTGGCCCAGCCTCCCAGCCTGGAAAGGCAAAAAGGGGTGGGCCCACCAGGCTGCCCTCCCTTCCTCCCTCACCCCGCTCCCCTAAGGCCCAAGAGGGGCGGGCAGGGAGGCCAGGACTGGGAAACTGCACAGCTGCCAGGGGTGAGGAGATAGGAGGGAAGGGACTGAGACCCTCAGCCCACATGTGCTGGGGGGTGGTGGCTGCAAGGGACAGGACATGCAAACCGAGCGAGAGACAGAAACAGAAAGAGACAGAGGCAGTTAAAAACAGAGAGAAAGACACAGAGAGGTAAAGACATAACAAGAGAAACAGTGACGCACACAGCGAGACAGAGGCAGAGACATACCTAGAGAGACGAAGGTAAGACAGAGACAGAAAGAACAGACAGAGCCAGACACGCACGCGCGCACACACGCTATATGGAGACAGTTAAGAGTCACCGAAACAAATAAAGCTACAGAGACAGAGTGAAAGACCAAGAGACAGAGACACAGGCACAGACACAAGATGTGTAGGGCAGAGAGACAGAGAGAGATGCACACTGATGAGAGAGACAAGAGGCAGAATCAAAGGGGCTGATCTAGAGAACTGGGAGTCCTGTGGGAAAAGCCCCAGGGGCCCTCAAGTCCCTGCCTCCAGCTCCCCTTTTCTCCTCTCCTTCTCCTTCCGGGCCTGGGGTCTCCTTTCTCCCTGCCCCAGACCCGCCCCCCTCTCCCGGCAGTGCACAGCCCTTGAGGTCACAATACTGCTACCCTCCTAGCTCCGCGGTGTGTGAGGGGCGCGGCCCCATGGAGGCGAGGAGAACCGCCAAACCCAGTATTCTGAGCTCTGGCGCCCTCTAGTGACCGCTGTGGAGAGGACGGCCATCTAGGCAGAGACCTCCCCCCTCCACCCCTGCCCACCTCCAAGAGGCATTTCGAGCAAGTCCCTGACCCTGGCTGAGCCTCAGTTTCTCATCTCTAAACTGGAGCTGGCGACTCTTCAGCTGTCCATACTGTGGTGAGGATGTAACACGCCCCCTTACACGGAATCCAGTAGCCTCCAGGAGTTTAGCACAGAGAAGGGGTTTAGACCTGGCTCAGGAATGTCACTCTGGACTGAGGCTCCCCACCAGCTGCAACCTTGCGCCAGCAAAGCCTAGAACAGTCAGGATCCAATCTTAAGGATGCTCTCCAAGCTCTCCCACCCATAAGTAACCAAGTCAGAGGATACCTACTGTGTGCCACTCTCCAAGTCAGCCTCCTGACAGCTCAACTTCCCTCTCTGCATTTACTCCTTGCATTTACCAACCCTGCTCCAAAGGCCTTTGTGGCTTCTTTTGAATAGATGGGGAATCTAAGCCTCAGAAAAGTTAAGTGACTTGCCTGAGGTCACACAACTAGTGAATGACAAACCTGAAATCTGAATCCAGGTTTGAATCTAGGATTCTATAACTCCTTAACATGACCCCTTCTATAGAAAAGGAGCAGGGATAGAGGACAGTCACTGGACCCCCCCCCCTCCCACGGAAAACAGGCTATGGACCCCAAGAGAGTAGAGACAGGCTGTTTTGTCTAGTACTGGCCTGGAACAGAGTAGGTGTTCAACCAACATTTGTCCAATGAATAAAAACCAGTGATCCGGCTGATTTCTGTCCTTTGTCGAAGCATACAGCTCACTCCCTCCATAAAAGTGGCTTATTAATGTATCACTAAAAGAGATTTATTATGTTGCCATCTGTAGGAGAATGCCTACAAAGTCAGAAATCAAAAAAGGAAAAAGGTCTGATATCTGGGGCAGAAAGTGACTTTACTGACAAGGCAGGATCAATTGCCTTTATGGTTGATGGGGTTCCCTCCCAATTCTCAAGGACTGCCTACAAACTGCCATTTGCAAAAATCAGCAGGGCTTGGGGGAGGGACTGGACCCCTCCCTCCAACTTTGCCTTCTGCCTTACTGCTGTGTTTAGGGGTCTGGATCAGTTTCCCCAAAGATGGTTATCTACCGGTGCCGGTGGTTCAGTCATCAGCCCCCCATCCCCACCCCGGCCCCATTCAGGCCAAGTTTTCTGCTGTGGGACCCCTCCCTGGCCACATAAGAATACAGACCAATGGTAGGTGGGAGGAAGGTTCTGGAAACTCAGAACCTCTCAGAGGCCAGGCAATTCTGTTACTGTCTGGCTTCATGCTAATCCCTAAGGATCTAACTGGTAAACCCAACTTGAAACAAACCTTCTAATGAATCAGTTGCAGGTAAAATGGGCACTCAAGCAGACCACTGCAGACCTCTTGTGCTCTCAACAAGAAATGAAGTCTTGTTTCTGCCGTAACTGCTGTCTCCAGAACCTCAAGGTCTAGTTTGGTTTCCTCCTGATTTCTCAGGCCCAGCTGCTTGCCGTCTGCCCACGCGCCGCGTTCCAGGGCTGCATCTCTGCGGCGGGGAGGTTGAAGGGCAGGGATCTGCTTCCGCTGTCCCCACCGACCTGGGCGATGAGCGGGGGGCAGTCCCAAGTCCACTGGCTCTTTGGGCAGGTCTGGGATGGGGTCCGCTGGTGGGGAGGTGCTGACTTCTGAGGGGAGGGGGGGAGGAAGTGACCCCTTAGTGCTGACTCAGCTGTGGCAGCAGGTGAGTGATACCATCGGAGATGCGGGGCTGGGGACCCGCCTTGGCCGTGGCACCGTGGTAGTGGCGCTTCCAGTGCAGGAAGAGCTCGCGGGCGAAGACGGGCTCCACCTGCAGGGGGCGTGGGGGGTGGGGTGGGCAATGAGCCAACTGTCTCCGTTAGCGCCCCCTACATTCCGGTGGGAAGTCACAAACCTAGTGTCAGTCCTCACCCCACCGGCATTTCATTATTTTTTTTAGTGTTTATTTATTTTCGAGAGAGACAGGTAGAACGAGCGCGCAAGAGCGAGAGAGGGGCAGAGAGAGAGAGAGAGAGAGAGAAAGAGAGACAGAGGATCTGAAGCAGGCTCCACGCAGACAGCGGAGAGCCTGATGTGGGGCTCCAACTCATGAACTGTGAGATCTTGATCTGAGCTGAATTCTATCGCTTTAACCGACAGAGCCGACCTCCGGGCGCCCCACCCCACCGGCATTTTACATGCAGGGTCTTACAGATCAGAGGGTCATCAGGTCAGGAGCTGAGGACTGGAGGAAATCAGTAAGGGGCTGTTTGGAGGCGACTGGAGGGTGTGATTCTTCTCTGGAGGTGACTCACGTGGGCCATGATGAGTCGCTCCTCGGGCTGGTCTGGGGGCCCTGGGTACTCCTCGCCAAAGCACAGACGGATCTGGTACTCAGGTTCCTGGTGGCCATCCTGCAGGTGGGCGCGCAGTTCTACAGGGACCAAGACTGGAGGCTTGGGAATCCCACCTAGTGCCCACCTTGTGCTCATATCCCATGGCCATGTCCTATAAGGCTTCATTCCCATTGTGTGCCCATGCCCTGTGCCCACTTCCTCGTCCCTACACCCGCCTCATGTCCCACGTCTGTGCCCACTTCCAGTGCTCATGCCCTGTGCCTTGTGCTCCTGTGCTCACTGTCACACCTTTATGCCCACCCCATGCCCACTGCCATTCACCTGTGCCTATCTTGTGCCCAGTGCCCAGCCTATGTTTTGTGCCCTATGCCAATACATGTGCCCAAGTCTTATGCTTATGCCCCACACCCAATGCCCCAAACCGCCCCGTGCCTACATTCCCCATAAGCCTATGTCCACATCTGTGCCCAAGCCCCCCCCCCCTCCGCCTATAATTCGTTCCCACTCCCAGTGCTTATGTGTCACATCCCTTGTTTCAGTGCCCATCCCAAGCCCAGAATCCCATTCCCCTGCGCTCACATCCTGTGTGCCCACTCGCCGCTGTCCACGCCCCTTCTGCCCAGCCACTCTGTCCCAAGCTGCCCGCGGCCCCACCGTCGCGCTCTTACCCTCGAGGAAGCGGCGCGTGTCGAGCAGCTGGCAGGTGCGCTCGCGCTCCAGCTTGTTGGGCTGCGCGCGGTGCGGGGCGAGCGGGCCGCGCCAGTACACGCGGCCCCGGCACAGGCGCTTGGCGAACACGCCCTCGGGGGCCACCCACAACAGCACGCCGCGTTCCAGGTGTCGCAGCAGGCGCTGCAGCACGCGGGCGCCGGGCGGCGGCTCCGGGAAGCCGACCTGCGCGACGCGCGGTGGCGGCCCCAGCAGGCGCTCGGCCGCGTTGACTGCCTCGGGGCTCAGGCGGCAGCCCTCGGGCCGTGCGCGAGGTGGCCTCACGCACCAGCTCCGCGCCGTAGAACAGCCGCACGTGCAGCCAGCAATCTGCGGGGCGGGCAGAGGGGGCGCGCCGGGCGTTGGAGGCGCCCGGCACCGCACGCCCTACTCCCTTCGCCCTCCCCGCCCCCCCCCCCCACCAGGCCCCTCCAGCCCACACCTGGGGAAGTTTTGGTGCTCCCTCCGGATAAATGATGATGAGGATTCTAGTAGTAGCAGTAGTAGGACTGGCACCAGTTAAATAGCAGCAGCTTCCAGTATAAATGAACTGGTAGCTCGAGCTCCACGGTCAAAAGCATAGGGGCCATCTACTGGGGTACAACTACATGGCCATCTACCTGGTACACCTGGGGCAATGTACCACGACACTGGGGCCTTTCCAGTCCTAACCGCTGGTAGTCTAGGAGCTTCTTCCCAGCAAACAGTTTAATGCTGATAGAAACAACACTCCATACGAGGGGCCAGGGGGATGCTCAATGGTTAAGGCTGGGGGGTCTGCAGCCAGGCCTTTGCATTCTGATCCCCTCACTGCTACTTAGCAGCTGTGACCCCACAGTAACCTTCCCAGGACTCCTCACTGTCTGATTTGGGGCAAGGTTCTTAACCTTGGAGCGCGTTTCTGCATCTGTAAAGTGGGGACGATGGCAGTATCTATCTCACAGGCTGTGGGGAGAGCTTAGAAAGATGCCTGGCATAAACTGAGCCCTCAGCGAACATGAGCTGTTGTTGTTATCCGGGCTGGGTGCTTTGGGTGAAGGGGCCTAGTTGGCCTCACCCCTTGGCCCTCCCCACTTCTGGGCACCTGCCTGAGGGGAAGGCCTCAGATTCCTTACCGGGGTTGCTGAAGTCCTCAGAGGGTGATGGGCTCCAGCGGTGTGTGGGGTCCTGCGCCTGGTACCCTAGGAAAGGGGGGGAAGCAGCCAGGAACAACTTGCCCTGGGTCCCTCGACCCCTGAATCAAGATCCTGGAGGAGGCCAGGGAGGAAGTAAGGGCAGGCGAGGAGATCCGGTCCTTACTGTGGTCAGTCAGAGGGCCTGGGACAGCTGGTGGCAGGGAGCCCTGCTGGGCCAGCCTGGGGGGGCCCTCCTTGTCCTTATCCTCTGTGGTTGATCTGGAGCCAACCTGGCCATTGGGAGAGAGGGTCATGAGGGTGGGAGAGGAGACTGTGGGCCACCGGAGTTCCCAGACTGTGCTCGCTGGGGCAGAGGGAAGTCTGGGCAGACTGAGGCCAGTGGGGTTGATGGAGACTTTGAGGTTTCAGAGCTCAAGACCCTTTCCCTCATAGAAGTAAAGAGAGTCGATGGAGGTTGTCGGGTCAGAGGTGAAGCTCACTGTGCTAGGGAGAGACATGTGAGGACAGAGTGAGCAGGCAGGGGACAGAGGCGATAGAGATGGGGACAGAGGTGGCAGAGATTAGAGGACAGACATGACAGAGATGGGGACAGAGGTGGCAGAGATTAGAGGACAGACATGATAGAGATGGGGACAGAGGTGACAGAGATGGAGACAGAGGTGATAGACATGGGGACAGAGGTGGCAGAGGTGGGGACAGAGGTGATAGACATGGGGACAGAGGTGGCAGAGATGAGGGGACAGAGGTGACAGAGGTGGGGACAGAGGTGGCAGAGGTGGGGACAGAGGTGATAGACATGGGGACAGAGGTGGCAGAGATGAGGGGACAGAGGTGACAGAGGTGGGGATAGAGGTGATAGACATGGGGACAGAGGGGGCAGAGATTAGAGGACAGAGGAGACAGAGGTGGGGACAGAGGTGATAGACATGGGGACAGAAGTGGCAGAGATGAGGGGACAGAGGTGACAAGGGGGGGACATAGGTGACGGAGATGGGGACAGAGGCGAGAGTGATGACAGGGGCGAGGGGTGAATTGGGAGGAAACAGGGCGGATGCAGCCGGCGGCGGAGCCGCAGACGTTGGAGGCGAAGGGAAGGGGCCGGTGGGGCTGAGGGTGGTACTAGAGGTGGAGTAGAGGTAAGAAGAGGTCGAGCTGGCAGGAGAGACAGGGATGGTGACGAGGCAGCAGCTGGAGAAGAGGACAGGACAGACGACAGTGCCAGAGAGCACCGAGGGCGGAGGTGACTGAGCTGGCAAGGCTGCAGGGGCTGGCAGGACAACTGGCCTGGTCTGTCCTGTGGGCCACCAGCTCTGTCACATCTCCAGGGGGCTCCTGCCGGCTCCGGAGGATGTTCTTCTTCCCAGGCGGGGCGCAAGTCCTGGCCACTGGATAGAGCAAGAACGGCCGGTTGTTTCCCGGGCCTCAAGGGGAGCCCCCAACAGAGGTGCTCCCACAAAGAGTACCCCAGCTCATGGCATGATCCCAGGCAGGGCCCACTTCTCTCCAGGCCTCAGTTTCCTCCTAATCCCTTCTAATGGGAAGATAAACCAAGAAGGTCTATGGGTCCTTCTGCGTTTACCAGCGCATGAGTTTAAGCTCCATAAGCCCACCGTTTCCCAGTTTACAGATGGGCAGGGTAGGCTCCTTATTGCCCAGAGAGCCATCCTCGGTTACTACCTCCAGGGGCAGGATCATACCTGGGCCATGGGCACTGCCGGACACAATCCGGTAGACCTTGTAGGGGTCGGAGATGTCCAGCTGGCTGCGCTCACGCACCTCACAGAAGTCAGCACTCTTGTTGAGGGCACAGCGGAGCCGGGTCTTCCATGTGGGGGGGTCCTCCTTGTCAATGCCCTCTAGGTGCCTGCCCTTGTGTATGGCCCAGGCCTGGGAACGAGCAGGGGCACGTGGGGAGGAATAGCCTGGAAGAGGGGGCTGCTGCCGTGCGGATGCATGAGGGTGTACCGTGCCTCTCACCCTTCTCTCTCTCCCTCCAAGCCTCTGTCTCTCTGCCCCTTCATCGTTTTCACTGTTCTTCCCTCCCTCCCTCCAACACATATTCCTCGAGCTCCTACTGTGCGCCAGGCCTGAGCCAGGAGCTGGAGACCAAATGGGGAACCAGACTGACGTGGTCCCTGCTCTCCAGGAACTCAAGTCTAATGAGAGAAAACAGCTTCAGACAGCCAAGCAGGAATCATTATATTTCAAGTGATGGATTATGATCAATTTTTAAAAATAGGATGATGGGATAGAAAATAATGGCAGTGATGTGCTACCTGGAAAACCAGAAAACTAAATCCTTACCTCTTGCGACATACAGAGTGGATACCAGATGGTTAGAAAACCAAAGGTTAGAGGAGAAACTGTGAGCTCGTGGAAGATAATGTGGGAGAAACTCTTGTAGGGGCAGAGAATACCATCCTCAACAATTTCAAAGGCGGGGACCAGAAGGCAAAACATTTACAATGTGTGAAACCGGCAAGGGGCTAATTTTAGAATATACAAGGAACTTTGCAAACCAACAGGAAACAGAGAGCATCCCCTAAAGAAAAAGTTCTTATCAAAGGGCAAGCCCGGGTGGTTTAGGGAGGAGGAAACCAGAAGCCCGTGAGCATATGAGAATGTACTTAAACTCATTAGTGTCACAGAGATGCAAACAGAAATGTGAGCTATCACCCACAAGCCGACAAAACTTAGTGAGTTGGATAATGCCAGAAGGTGGTGGGGATACAGAAGGTGGTGGGCCTGGGATAGTGCAGAACTTCTGGATGGTAATCAAGCATGCCTAGTCAAATGAAGTCTAAATATACCCTGTGAGCAGAATTTCTAATTCCAAAGGAATGCTCACAGAGGCTCATGAGGAGAACCGGGCAAGGATATTCACGACAGCGTTGATTCTGGTCCTGGAAAGCAAACTCATATCCACCCTTGGGAAAGTGGGCTGGGGGTGTGTGTCATGGTACCCAACAGGGAGTCTGTGCAGCATCTAGAAGCATCTAGGAGCAATAAATTAGATGCACAGGGAACAAGAATAAGTCTTCAGCGCATGATCCGGAGCAAAAAAAAAAAAAAAAAGAGTAAGGCACAGAATGAGATCTATAGACCACATGAAGTGTATATGGTAAGAACACACACAAAACAGCAATGCCCACTCTGCAAGAAACCATGCAGACCAAAGATATTCATTATACACATTAGAGTGAGTGACTCTTGTGGTAGAGGCATTAAATAAATAAATAAATAAATAAATAAATAAATGAGGGGCTACTTTAGAAGGGTTGTCAGAAATGCCTCCAGAAGGAAGTAGCATTTGAGCTGAAGCCTGAGTGCAAAGGAGGGAGTCCGACAAAGAACTGGGGGGAGGGTGGTCTGGGTAGAAGAGCAGCAAGTGCAAAGGTCCTGAGGTGGGAAGAGGCTGACAGATTCAAGCAAGGCCGGTGTGGCTGGAGCAGAGGAGCCACAGGGGAGGAGTGTGGGAGATGTATTACTTGCACTGGTCACACTCAGGGCGGGGGGGGGGGGGGGGGAGGCGGTTAACTGATGAATCCCATTTACTCGTTATCCCAGAGGTTCCAGGCCTGGTGAGGAAACGGACACCAAACAGAAAAGCCAGCTTCTGGGTTGGTGCCACTTGCCCGTGGGGAGAGCTTTCAGGCTTGATTTTGTTGTCAGCAAACGGTGCCCAGAATACCTAACCTCGTGTGGTTGTGAGGGGTATAGAATGAGTGGTCTAAGTAAGGTGCTTTGCACGGTGCCTGGCAAACAGTCAGTGCTTATTTATTGCAGTTTTGCTTTTCATTCTATTCAGGACATAACTGAAAGTTGGCCTGGGCACAGGGCACAGAGTGCTGTCACTACGATGAAAGAGGGGCCTTTGTTGTGTTCGCTGTTGTGACCTCCACACCTGGAGCGACCTTGTTCGGCCTCGGCTGGGAACGTGTGTGTCTGGGGGCTCAAATGTTTCACCATTCTGCACATGCCTGTGGGCCACAGAAGTGCCTTGAGTATTGATTTTGGCCTTGCCAATACATGTTAACGAATAAGCCAACTGGCAAATGCGGAATCCATGACTAATGAGGATCAATGGTCCCGTGGTGGGAAAGGGGAAGAGGAACTAAGAAAGAAGAGACAGATTGAAGCTGGAGCACGGAGATTCTCAAAGGCCAAACTTTATCCCCTGCGCTTAGGGGCACAGGAAGGTGTGAAGCCAGGGGATCCCTTGTGTGGGTCAGCGGTGGATTGAGGGAAGGGGAGGGCAGCCCTCAGAATCTCTCTCCTCTCCGGGGCCCCTGGGTGGCTCAGTTGGTTGAGCGACCAACTCTTGGTTTCGGCTCAGGTCACGATCTCGCGTTTCATGGGTTCGAGCCACACATGCATCAGCAGAACCTGCTTGGGATTTCTCTGTCTCTCTCTGCCCCTCCCCCTGCTCTCTCTCTCTCTTTCTGTCTCTCTGAAAATGAATAAATAAACTTAAAAATTAAAAAAGAAAAAGAATCTCCCTTCTCTGAACAGCCCATGTAACCACCTGTTCAACAGCTCTGTGGGCCAGTCACTGCACTCAGTGTCACTCCCCTCGAGTAGCTGGAGGCAGTCTGCTAGAGAAGACAGACTCATGCAAGGCACTTATGATGCACAGGGAAAGTTCCTCCAGTGGAGGAAGCAGAAGGAATCAGAGATGGCTGGGGGAAACCATTGAGCTGGACAAATGCATTCAACAGACGAATGCATCAGGGAAGGTTCTGGAGGGGATGTTTAAGCTGAGCACATGGGAGTTGGCCGGGAGTAGGGGGAGAGGTGAGGGTGTTCCAGGTAGGAGCAACAGCAAGTGCAAAGGTCTAATAGTGAGAGAGACATGAAGCATTTAGAAACTGAAAGAACTGTCAGGCCAGGCCTAAAGCTGGGGAGGGCGGGGTGGGGAGAGGTGAGGTCAGGGAGGAGCAGTTCATGCGGTGCTTTGAAGCCTCGGTAAGGAGTTGGGACTTTATCACAAGAGCAATGGGGAGCTATGGCAGGATTCTGAGTAGGGGAGTGTCAAGGCAAGATTTACATTTAGGAAGATCTCTCTGGATGACTGAGGGGAGAGCTGAGAGGCAGGGGGAAGCAGGGAGCTCTGTGAGGTCACCCCGCAGTGGTCCTGCTGAGAGACGGTGGGAATGGGTCCAAGCAGACAATTGCAGAGAAGCTTTTGTGGGAAGATCCAGCAGACCTGGTGATGGAGTGCAATGAGATTGGAAGAGAGGGGAAAGGCCAGGGTCAGGTGCCTGGTTCTGGGGTCTGGGTGACAATCGGGGCCATCTTCCACTTGGGGAAACACCGAAGTTTGTCGAGGCGAGCTGACGAGTGTGGTACTGAGGGTACGCTGAGTTTGAGAGTTCTGGGGGCCATTAGACCAGCACACCTGGGGCTTGGAGGGGAGGCTGGAAACTGTAGGGCTCATGTTAAGGCTGTGTGGAGGGGGAGAGGGGGATGAGCAGGGAGGTCCTGGAGCCAGCGCTGAGAGCACCAAAAGATGAGGGGGTGGGTGGATGCTGAGGAAGGGGAGTGGCAAGGTCGGAGGAGGAAAACGGAGCAGGGGGTTGATGGGGGCAGATTCTGGAAACCAAGTGCCACCGTTTCAAGGAAGAAGGGTCCACCAGGCCCAAACTCACCCAGGCATCAAAGATGACGGTGATGGCATCCTTGGATTTGGCAACTAGTGACGTTAGCAAGGGTGGTGGGGAGCCAGATGGGGGGGGGGGGGGGGGGAGCTATGAGTGAGGGAGTTGATGACCAGAAACTTCTTTCCAGGCCCTTCATCCTATGAAAGGAGAGGGGAGGCCTGAGAATTGGGAGCTGCAGGTGGCTGTGGGGGTTGGGGTGGTGGCGGCTCTTGCTTATTGCTCAGGAGAGAGATTCCAGAGTTGAAATGTTGATAGGAAGGAGGCAGTTTGGAGGAAGTTAATGATGACTGAAGCAAGCGAGGGAGGGCATCCCTGGAGGAGGTCACTGGGGTGGGGAAGCACAGAAAATGTCCTCAGGCTGCTGGGATTGGTTTGGGGGGGGGGTTGGAATCCCCTTGGGTGGCATCTAACTTCCCCCTGGAGAGGGAGGAGAGCTCTCCCTGGGGGAGGTGGGACGGGGCAGGTCTTGGCAGCTCTGGCTGATTGTAAGAGGGCGTCAGAGGGTCTCTCGTATATGCGGAACACTACCGCAACCTAGAGACCGCTGCGCATAAGGGGAGCGAGTGGCTCCAGGTCGGCGTCCCGCGGTTCCCGCCCCCTTACCCTGAAGAGCGCCGCGTCCTGCTGCGCCTGGTAGCCCTGCTGGGCCGCGTGTTTCCAGGGGATGCGGAAGAGGGTCTTGCCTGCGTCCTCCCAGCGCAACCCCGCATAGCGCCCGCTCTCGATCTGCGCCACCAGCCAGTCGCGGAAGCGCTGGGGACCCCCGGCCCCCGCCATCGGTCGCCTGCCGTCGGGAACCTGCCTCTCCTCCCTCCGCCAGGGGTCGCCGGCCATCCGAGCCGCCGTGCGCCGGAGGGGCCAGGTCCCGGGGAGAGCGGGACCCCAGCGCGAGAGTGGATCGCGAAGCCACCTGGGTGGCGCGCGGAGGCGGCGAAAGTGAAAGTTCTGGAAAGACGAGTTTCGCTTTCCTTTCTGCCCCCCTCACCCGGGAAGCCTTATCCTTTCGCCCCTCCCTGTGGTAGCCTGGCGGCGCGAGGGGGCAGAGGCACGGTGAGACGCCAAGATCCATTGGAAGGTAGGGGGTGGGTAGCCCGGGATATGTCCGTCCCCAGAGTGGACGGGCACCCAGAGGCGTCCATTGCCCCGCCCGTGCACCTGTTTTCTGTTCTTCCCAGCCTACGGGACCTAGACTGTAGAGGTTGTAAAGCCATAGTGCTTCTTAGACTAACTCCAATCAGAATTGAGAGGCAGAGACTGGTTTAAAATGTACACTCGTTGCCTCCATCCCAGACCCGCAGAATCAGGCTTTCTGGGCCAGAAGCCCAGTAATCTGCATTTAACGAGTTCTCCCAGGGGATTCTGATCCAGGTGGTCCAAGGGTCACCCTTGGAGAAATAGCTCCTTGAATATTGGAAGTCCTCATCTGCTGATGCCTCACTACAGTGTTGGCCAGGCTAAAGCCTTTCTTGCAGGGTCTCAGTTGGTTCTCACAACGGCATGGTGAGGTGATAATTACGCATTTTATGATTAAGAAGAATAAGGCTCAGAGAGGTGAAAGCCCTCTGGGTTCTATAACAAGGTCATAGAACTAGTATGTGGGGGCAGTCAGGATCTGAACCTGTGTCTCTGTGTCCCCAGAGCCCAGGAACCTAAACAGTTCCCCACACTGCCTTCCAACAGCTTACGCCTGGAGTTTACGGACACCCCCACCCAACCCCGCAGAAAGTGTATGCAAATTTTTTCATGCCTATGCATTTTCCAGGGCTTGTGTCTTTCATTCAATTGCCAAAGAGGGGTTGCGATTTGAAAGAGGTCAGGCAGTGCAGCCTTTGCTGTGCACATAGGGAAACTCAAACTCCGAAGGAGCACAGAGCTGGATGCCCAGTCAGCATTGACCAGAGGCTGGTAGCACTGTCCTTCATGGGCGCCTTGAGGGTCAGGGGGGCCTTCTTTATGCTCCTCACCCCTCTGTTCTCACATGCCAACAGCCACTCAGTTCTGACACCTCTACGGGTGTGGCCAGGATTCAGACTCACTGTAGGGCTTCAGTGGGGGCCCAAAGCATTTCATAGGATTGAATCCAAGGGTAATGACGACATCTAAGTGCGAAGCTGAAGTCAGTCTCTTCATATTTCTGGGTGGCAGAATCATAGTAACTAGGAGAATGGCGTGCCCTCAACTTCCCAGCCTGACTGCTTGGATTCAAATCCCAGCCCCACCACTTGCTAGCTGGTGACCTTGGACACCAACCTGTTTCCTGAGAAGCAGGTTGGGCAGCAGGTGAGGATTATTTCCTCCATCTTAGAACTCCCAGTACTGGCATCTGGGCCTCCCCCACAGCTCTGAACACAGTCTTGGTGCATAGTCTCTGAACAGTGCTTGGTGCATAACAGGAACCCCATACAAGTGGCTATTAGGTCAGGGTTTTTTCAGACCCCTCTCAACCCCAGTTGAAAGTAACCTTTAGGTTAGGAAAACTCAGCTCGGATGACCTCTGTGTACCCTTGGGGTCAGTTTGCTGCTTTCTTGGGCTGCCCTAAAGCCTTCTCTCCTCAGTGGCTGCCCTGGGGCTTTCAGCTCTAGGTGGGCAGGCTCTTAGTGGGAGAAGGTATTTGCAAATGATCTATCCAAAAAGGAGTTAATATCCAAAATATATAAAGAACATATTCAAGTTACCACCAAAAAGCCCCAAATAATCCAAATAAAATGGGCACTAAGGAACTGCTTCTTAACAACCACCACAGGGCACAGACTGCCCAGGTTCAAATCCAGCCTCCCCTACTCTAGCTGTCCTCAGGCAAGCTGCCTACCCTTTCTGAGCCTCAGTTTCCTCCCGAGGATTAAGCCCACTCATGCATGTAAACAGGCAGGCATGAAAAAGGCACTCCCCTATGGCTTACTAGCTAGGATCTGTAAATAGGGAAGAGGAGGGAGCTGGTGAGGAAGGGAAGGGCTCAGAGGAAGAAAGAGGTTCAGGGAGAAGGAGGGGTTCAGGGGCCTCTTCAGGAGGCCAGGGCTCCGGGGACGGGTGGGGGTGGGGGGTCAGGGCAGCGCATGGAGTCTCGGAGTTCAGCCCTGCCCACTGCAATTTATGGGAGGCGGCAGGCTCCAGCCCCCGGCAGAGTTCTGCACCCCCGCCCTTGCGGAATGATTAGGAGGAGCTCAGACAGACAGCTTCTGTGTCTCTTTAATATCCTCCAGGCCCACCTAACCCCCACCCACCCACCCACTCCCACTCCCGCTGCCTTTAAGGGTGGAGGCCCGGGTGCCCCCTCCCCCCCGGCCCAAGGACTAAGGCACCAGGCGGCTGCAGCAGGCCGGCCCAGACACAGAGACAGACGCGCAGAGTTGGAGGACACACAGACTGCGGACGCGGACGAGCAGGGCGGGCATCGGGGCGGGGCTCAGGTCGCCGCGGGGGCTCCCACAGGCTCTGGGCCCGTCCTGGAGGCGGTGGGCGGCCCAGACAGCCCCGAAGGGGACCAGTGGAGTCGGGAGGAAGAGGGGCGCGACGGCGGGCCGGGATCCTCACTTGCCGCCCTTGCGGGACAGACACCGCGGGAGGCAAGAGAAAGTCTGCTTGACGCGCGCCAGCAGCGGCAGCGGCCGGTGGGCCTCCCGGGGCGGCCGCGGCACCAGGCGCTGCAGGGTTCCCTCGGAGGCCGCCGCGTGCGGTGCGGGGGACGCGGCCGCGGGCGCAGAGCCCTGCCGGCAGCGCTTGCACAGCGGCAGCAGCGCGCGCACCTCCTCCTCGTCGCGGAAAGGGCTTTCTCCGAAGCGCTCCTCCAGCTGCCGGCGGAGCTGGGGGAAGGGAGGGGGGTGGGGACGAGACGGGGATCGGTACCAGGCCGCCGGCGGGTCCCCGCACCCCGGCCCTCGTCGCTTCCGCCGGCCCGAGAGCTCCCCACCCCTCTCTGGGCCCCTCCCCTTCCTGAGCATCCTCTCACCCTCGCCCTAGACGAGCCTCCTCCTCCCTATCTTCTCCGGACCCCCCCCCCCCCACCTTCCCCTTTGCCACCCGGTCTTCCGACCCGCTAAAGCGACGCCCACCCGCCCCCGGCGCAGGGGAGACCCTCTTCTCTGCGCATCAACTCCACCCACGCCGGCCTCTTCTTTGCCCGCCTCTTTCCTAACGCGGCCTTGCACATCAGCCTCTGAGAACCAGCCTGCCACCCCGGAGAGAGCTTTCCTGCGGCTGCTTCTCTTGTGTCTCTCATCCCTTGTTCCGAGGGAGGCCTCGGTTCCTGCCATCCCCGTGTGCCCTCTGCCCAGTGGGCCTAAGAGAAGGAACTGATTTGGCCTCACCAGGGACGCAGGGGTGGAGTAGGGAAATGGCATTTCTCCCCAAAGGGGTCAAACATTCAAATGCCTTCAGGTTCCAGGCAGGTAAAGCAGGCAGTGCTGGGACCTGGTCAAATGGAAGGGTCCATAGTCTGGCCCAAAGGCTACCCAATTCTAAACTAAAAAAGAAAAGGGAACATCTGGCTGACCGAACAAAATACACCTAGGGGCTAGATTAGCTCAAGGGTCATGAGTTCAAGACCCGAGCAAAATCTCCTGCCAGGTCTGAAGCACAGGCTGAATTCTTTGCAGTCGGTGCTCAACTCAAGCAGGAAGAGTCTCCTAGCCCTGCCCAGCTCCTGCCTCTGCCTGAGCCCCTACCTTCCGGGAACTGCCCCAGCCAAACTCTTCAAGCTGCTGCCTAAAGCCTGGGTTGGGGTTGGCGATGGGCCGGGTGGCCTTGATGGCTTCAAGCACGTCCCGCCAGCCAAGCCCCGTCACAGTCATCACATATGCCGTCACGATGGTGGTGCTGCGGGAGATGCCTGCAAAGCTGGGAGACCCCCCCCCCACCCACCCACCCCGCTTCAGGGAAGGTCCGATCTCCTCCATGCCCTACCCCCAGGCACCCGGTCTCCACCTCAGCTCTCCCACCCTCTCCTCCTGAGCTCCCATCACAAAGAACCCACTAGGACCTGTTTTCCTATTTCCTTTGCCCGTGCTGTTCCTTCTGCCTGGAGTATCCCCCTGGCACTCTCCCACATCAAAGGTCTGAGTGAAACATCACTTCATCCATTCAATACACATTTCCTGACCATCTGTTATTTTTCAGGAACTGGGGACATGACGGGGAATTAATAGACATTGTCTCTGCCATCCTTGGGCTTACAGTATGGTTGGGGGAGACAGACGCTAACCACGGAAACAATTCAAGGGTGATAACTGCTCTGAAGATGAGTCCAGGAGCTAGGAGATCCTATAGGAAAAGGTATTAATCTAGTTAATGGGGAGGGATGGAGAGGGATTAGGGAAGGTAGTGCCAGCAAGCTGAGTCCTGAAAGATGGGTAAGGGTCAGTCAAGAACATTCTGGGCAGTGTATGAAGCCCATGAGGTGGGAGCTGGTGGATTTGAAGTGTGGGGAGTTGGCCAAGGCGGCTGGAGTGCGGGAAGGAGGGACAGAGGGTGACAGGTTGGAGGAGCTGCTCCTATGATTTGGGCTCTGGCAGGGCTGCCTTGAGTCCAGTGTAGGGTAGGTGCTCAGTGGGAAGTTAAGGGATGAATGACATCAACTGATCCAGGGGCCATGGGAGGACTCAGGGGTCCTGTCTCCCAGCCCAGGGTTCCTGCTCTGCCCTATTTCCCCAAAAGCCTAGAGGGGAGGAGAGGGAGCCAGAACTGTTGGAGAGTGTCAAGCTACCTTCCTATCCCTCCTGGTAGCCCAGCAGGTCAACATTCTTTTCCCTATTTCACAGATGAGGAAATGGAGCCTCGGGGAGAAACCCCTCTTTGGCCTTGGCCACACAGCTGGTAAGGCACAGAGCCCTGGTTGGAGCCCCTGATCAGCCTCCATGAGACGACTGATGGACTGTCATATATGGCAACAGGCTGGAGAAGGTGCCTCCCAGGTTCCCCATTCCCCATAGGGTGAGTGTGTGTTTGGGAGGGCAGTTCCCCTACTTCCTGCCCTCATTCCTCTCTTAACTCACCAATGCACAAGGCAGTTCCCCCCATTGAGGCGGCAACAGTGGATGAAGTTGATACATTCTTTGAAGTGCTTTTTGCTAGAGAAGAAAGCAATAGGGTAGGGAGCACTGGGGGGCAGGTCTCCTGGGAGTTGTCTCCCTCCCCACTGATGGATGGGATGTCAAGAGCCCTGGGTCCTCAGGTCAGCCAGCCCATGCAGCGAATAAGGGCCAGGACTATAGTACAAGTGGAGGTGTGTGTGAAGCAACAATGGTGGCATTTCAGCCAGTGAAAGAGGCCAATAATGAGAAATCCTGCCACGGAGGCAGGAGCACCTCTCCAGTGGGTCCCACGGATCCTATTGTCATAGAGGGTTTATCTTGATCTTTCAAGGCAACGAGTGGGAGGAGACAGAGGAGTCCCACTCCTCTGGGGTCTGCAATCTGATCTTTGATCCCTCTCAGAGAGGGAAAGCAATTCGTGCAAGGTTACACAGCTAGTAAATGGCAAAGCCTGGCTGGAGCCCAGACATCTTAACTCCAGGGCCAGGAACTGGCTGAGCCTTCAGATCTGCTGGGGCATCTGGTCCTGAGACAGGACAGTCTCTCCATTTCTTCAGCTGAAGACACCGAGCTCTGGGAGATTGAGTCTTGGCCAGGGGCATTGGCTCAGGGCATGGCTGAGACAGACTAGGTCTGAGTGACCACTGGTGCGAGGGTCCCCAGAACAGCTTTCTGGTGTGAGTCCTCTCTGTCCTCCCCAGACCCCCTCCCCCCCTCCCCACATCACCACAGACGGCAGCTGTCTGTCCATCTGTTGGTGTATCCAGAGAACTTACATGGGTACCTCAGGGGTGTCTGCCACAGGGATGCGAAGGTAGGTTATGTCCTGCAAGTACAAAACACACATGGGCAGTGGGGGGCCCTTGGCTGCACCCCTGACCCTGGCCTGGGCTGCCCAAGCACCTCATGATCCAGGCCAGTTCCCACCCCTCTCCGAGCCACTGTTGCCCTCTCTATCTGAAGAGGGTAGACAGCATGTGTGAGTGCCTCCCAGCTCTATCCAGAACCTTCTGAGAAGATGGTATCCTAAACTCATAAGGTGACTTGGGCATGAGGACTGGATAAAAAGGATCCAGGGACCTTTAAGAGGTGGGAAAGGGCCACAGCAGTAACTGTCCTCCAAATGAGGATTACAAAACTATAGCATAAAAAGGGCAAAACAGGGGGCGCCTGGCTGGCTCAGTCAGTAGAGCATGCAACTCTTGATCTCAGGGTTGTGAGTTTGAGCCCCGTGTTGAGCGCAGAGATTACTTTTTTAAAAAGAGCATGCGCGCCTGGGTGGCTCAGTCAGTTGAGCATCTTGATTTCAGCTCAGGTCATGATCCCAGGGTTATGAAATCGAGCCCCATGTTGGGCTCTGCGCTGAGTGTGGAGCCTGCTTGGGATTCTCTCTCTCTCTCTCTCTCTCTCTCTCTCTCTCTCTCTCTCTTCCTCTGCCCTTCTCCCCCCGTGTGTGCTCTCTCTCTAAAAAAATTTGAAGAATATAATAAAAAATAAAATTAAAAAAAGGGCAAAACATTTTATTACCTTGAAAAGAAACAAAGCCATGAAAATAAGTTTATATGGCTCATTAATTATGGTTATCAAACTATGTGCTAATTATTAAAATAATCAAGGAATGCATTGCCAGTAATTTCTCCAACAAACTTGCTATAATATCCTCTACTTCGTGCTTAACCTTCACACAAGATCATAAAGATGATTTGTGCTCAAGAATCACTTTTCTCAAGGACCTCTTTTAATCCTTTGATATTCAAATGACTCTTTTCAAGTGCCTGGCCCACCCTCAGCCACAAGCTAAGGGACCCCAGGCCAGATCCTCATTTGTTAATGGCCTTGGGTGAGATTCCAGCCCTTCTCTGACTCACTTTTCCCAAGGTCACACCATCCTGCATCTTTTGCAAGGTTTGCAATTTCACTTTGCAACACATTTGGCCTTGGGATTGCTTGCCATTATCAAACCCTGGCTGGTAAATAGACGGGGAGGCAGGGCTGCCTGTGGGAAGAGGGGAAGGTGGTTGGAGTGGGGACTCGTCTGGCAAGCAGTCGCTTCATTAGTCAATCTATTCACGACTTGACAACCTTCCCTGTGCAATCCAGTGCCTGCATACTCCAAATACTCCAAAACAAGCCTGCCCTATAAAGCAAAGTCAGACTCCATTGACCTGGAAATTTCTTGTTTGAATGACACTGAGCACCACAGATTATTGGAAGTTGCTCTTAGAGACCGTCAAATCTGACACAGGGGGAAACTCAGGCCCAGAGACTGAGAGGAACCTGTCCAAGGTCACACAGCAAATCTGTGAACCTGGTTTGGAGCTCAGATCTCCAGAGCCCTTTTCTACCCACTGTTCTTCCCCTTTAGTGGGTGACACAGACTCTAACAGATTAGGAGGAGCGGGCTGTCTTTATGGGATAAGAATATGACTAGCTTTGTTATATCACCTGTAAGTTGTTGGCTGTTTTGCGGCTGTTAACAACTCAGTGAGGTAGGGGGCTTAGAGAGATGAAGTCCTGTGCCCAAGATTACAGAATAAGTGGTCTGGATTTCCTACTTTTCTCTTCTGGTTTATAACACCCATACCCCCTCTTTTCCAGGACTCCAGAAAACCGTTACCAACCCTTCCGGTGGGGGCCGTGCTTTACAATGTGCAAAGCATCTTCACCGTCCTGCAGCCCCTCTGCCTCCTCACAACAGCCTCTCTGGGGGCAGACAGGACTGAGGGATCAGAGGCCCAGAGAGGTGAAGTCACAGCTCAAGATTACATGGCAAGACACAGAACCCAGAATCATCCATTTGTAGCCATCCATTCAGCTGGGCAACGGGAAGCCCATGTAGGGTCCTCTTTAAGATTCAGGGTGAGGCGTCTGGGGTCAGATGGTCAAATCTGAGCTCCTCAGCTTCCTGAATGTGTGACCTCAGGCAAGTTACTTGACCTCTCTGGGCCCTAGTGGCCAAACAGGGGATCAAATAGGGATGCTAATGTAAAACAAATCAGTTTTTAATGGAATGACCTAGTATAGGTCAGGAAGACAGTATAGGACCTGGCACATGGTAAGTCCTTGATAAATGGGTGCCACTGGGGGTCGGAAGCCCCCTTCCCCACCTACACACAGCCCAAAGATGGGGGTAAAGAGTACCTGCAGCAGAGGCTGGGGTGACTCGTGGATGGAGATGATGTGTGTGATCTTATTCCGGCCCAGCTGGTCCGGGTCTTTGGCATCTGAAAGAGACAGGATGCCTGAGCCAATCTGGTGGGTGCGGTTTACGTGTCCCTGTTGGCCATGAAGGGTGGGAGCTCACTGCCCAGCTCCCCTCCCCACCTCTCCCTCTCCACTTTGGCCCACCCTCTGCCAGCTCCCTGCTCCTTGGCCACTTCCTGTCATGCTCCTGCCGTGACAGGTCCTACCACACCCCAACGCTTCAGTCTTGTCTCGGGGGCACCCATAAGTAACAGCCCACCCTCTTCCTGGTCTTGCCCAGGCTGTTCCCTTCCATGGCAAACACCCTTCCCTGGCATATCCTTGATCCAGCAACTCTTATTTCCAGGAATCCTGTCTACATAGGGGTTTGCTCACACAGAAAGCTGGGTGTAGAGGGTGAAGTTCTCTGCGGTTCTGCTTATAACAGCAGACACACCAGAAATAGTTAAAAAGTGGGGGCAACCTACACGTCCACCGTAAGAGAAATGGATAAATAAGTATAGTCATCCTTGAATACTGTGCTGCCCATTGAAAAGACCTCTATGTGCTGATGAGCCAGCGTGTCCACAATATATTATTAAATAGGAAACAGGTTACAGAACAGCATGCAGAACAGGTTCCCATTTGTATTTTACATATTATATCTGTATCTACAAAGATCTATGTAAACTGACCCAGGGATGAACCTCATGCTTCCATCAGTGGCTATTTCTAGGAGCTGGAATCCCAGTGTGTGCAGATCTTTTATCATTAGAATAAATAACACTCCTCCCCTCCTTCTCCAAATGTCTACTTCATTCAACACATTTACTGAGTGCTTACTAGGTGCAGCCTTGGCTGGGTATGAGGGTGTGGGGGCAGTTTCATGGCCCCTACCCTCATGGGACTACGTACTTAAAAAGGATTCAGAGCTTACTTAGCCTAATACTCCGAAATCAAGTGGCATGAACTGCCGAGGGGCCTTCCAGGGAGGAGATCAGATTTATGAGAGTGGAGCATCTAAGCCGGGTCGGGTGGGAGAGGCGCAGGCGTGGTGGGGAAAACCCTGCCCCTCGCACAGATGCCCCTCCCTCTCTGAAGTTTTCTCTGACGGCACATGGAAATGTGTGGAGTCTCAGGATCAGCCTGTCTCTTAGCACAGGCCTGGGACAGATAGAGTGCCATGGCCTTGGGAAGGAGGGGACAGTGCTCACTACCAAGTTTCTGAGGTAGAGTCTAGTCTCCAGAGACCGCCCCTCTGTGTAGAAGGTTGTGGTGGGGTGGGGAAGGCTCCCAGTTTCCCAGCTAGAAGCAGCACCCCCAAACAGACCTCAACTCAGAACCTCAGGGCTGTAAGAGCCCTTAGAGGTGAGTGGACCTTGTGCTGAGGGAGAGGCTGGGGCTCAGAGCAGGTGCAGACTTGCCTGGCATCTGGCAGAAAGGGCGGTTCTGAGCCCTCTGCACTGAGGACATTCCCCGCCCACATATCCCTTAGTCCTCATGAGCTCCCTCTCCCTCCCAGCCTGGCATTGCTTCCCTGCCCCCGGCCCCATTCCTGAGCGCTTCCAAGGTGCGTGGGCTGGAGCATGAATGGTGGACACAGGCCTGGGACAGGCAGAGTGCCACAGCCTTGGGACAGTGTGGGCAGTGCTCACCAATGAAGTTTCCGAGGTAGAGTCCAGGAAGTACCTACAGGAGAGACAGGCTGTGGTCAGTGGGGTAGGGGTGCACACCCTGCCCACCTGGCAGCTGGGGGGCCCACAGCCCATCTCTGTCCCATGTGAGGTGTCTGGACCTCAGGACTCAGGGAGCTTTCTCCTCTCCCTCTCGGGCCTGGACTGTGAGAGGGGCCGGGGATGGCAGGAGAGGGGCACCAGGGGAAGCTAGCTTGGGCAGGGGTGAGAAGAGAGGGGAGGAGGATCACAGAGGAGTGGGGCAAGGGGAGAGGTGGACTTACCAGGTGCGGGGGGGGGGGGGCTGAAGAGGGAGGGGGGAAGGCAGGGACAGGTGGAGGGTCAAGCAGAGGCAGAGGGGGAAGGATGAAGAAACAGAGTCCAAGGAGTCAGAGACAAGGGACACAGAGACACCTGGAGACAGGGAAAGGGACCCAGAGAGATAGAGTGTGGGAGTGACAGCCACAGAAAGACCCAGCAAGAAACAGAGTCACAGAAACAGGCAGAGAGACAGAGGCACAGGGAGAACAGACCAGAGAGACACAGAAAGACCAAGACGTAAGCAGAAGACACAGGGACGCAGGGTCAGAGAGTCACCGGGAGATAGAGATCTGGACACACAGAGCATCAGAGAGAGGGCCAGAAGGTCAGAGGCGGGCACAGCGACCGGGGCAGAGCCTGTGCCGCGGCGACACTGGGGGCGGCCAGGTGCGGGCTGCGCGATCCCCGACCCCCTACCTTGGTCATGCCATTCCCCATGATCACGGGGACGGGGGTCCGGGCGCACCCCCAGCTCGCCGCCCGGAGAGCGCTCGGGTCACAGCTGCCCTGTTGGCCCACGCCCGGCGCCTGCAGCCTGGCGGGGAACAGGGGCCCCTGCCCGGCCGCCGCCGCCGCCGCCGCCGCCACCACCGCCCGCCGACCCCCGGCCAGGGAGGGAAATGGTGGTGGAGCCGCCGCCGCCGCCGCCGCCACCGCCGCCGCAGGCTCCTCCTACCCCCTCGGTCATGTGGGGCCCCCCCCACCGTGGGTCGCGGCGGGGGGCTGGACAAAGCCCCAGTGTGCCGGGCCCAGGGCCCGCGGGACAACGGCAGCTTGTTGGGCCGCGTGGGGCCGCCACCTCCGGAGGTGGGGGCGGGGGCTCCCCCCCCACCTGGCACCGTCTGGCGCGGGCGGGGTGGGCGCGGGGGCGGGAAGAGCCCCCGGCCGGTGGCGCAGCCGCTCAGATCACAGCTCGGGCGCTGCCCGGACCTCCCTGCGGGCCCTGGGGCAGCACGCCCGGCTCCCTGGGCCTGGCCGCGGTTTCCTAGCAGAAACGTGACGGGGGCCTGAACTTGGATCACTGTGGGTCCCCCCATATTCAGACACTGTGTGGGTAATTCCTTCTTTCGGTCCATCCCCACTCCTGCCCCGCCCCCATGCGGGCCTCCTACCAGCCAGCCATCCTCGTCTCCAATTCATGCAGCCATCTGCCCTCCCATCCTCCAGTCTACCCATTCATCCCTCCCTTCGTCCGTCCATTCATCCATCCATCCATCCATCCATCCAGTCTCCCTCCCTCTCATCCTTTCCTCCCTTCTGCTTTGGGTCAGCATCTGCTGAGACCAGGCATAACCACCCTTAGAGGCTTCAAGAAATCAGAGCTAAAATGTGAGGAGAGGGAGGTGAGGGACGGGGGTTACAGACACCTGGGTCCCTTGGAGTAAAGGAGACTCCAGGAGGATATAGTTAGAGGCAAGAGTCCTGGATCTGATAAGGTTCCAGGCCCTCTTCAGCTCTGCCCTGCTGGCTGACCCTGGACAACTCCCTCTGGGGTTCCAGCTACCCTATCTGTGTCTCAGTGTGTTGAGGTGAGCCTTTCTGGCTGCTAGGACCAAAGATGAAGAATGTAAAAAATAGTTGAGACCAGGCACCTCCTGGGGGTCTGAAATAGAAAAAAATAGTTGAGACCAGGCACCTCCTGGGGGTCCGGCCACCCCCCCCCCATCTACATAGTAGGTGACTGGGGTGGGGGGAATGTTGGTACAGAGCAGGACCGAGAGTTAACTCGGTTTGAAATGCAGTGACTGGAGAGAACTAAAACTCCCTGGCATTTCTTTCTCCCTTGAATTCACACTATACATGGGTCTGCCTGTCTCATCTCTCCCTGTGCACGGGGTTCTCATAAAAACGAAATTATTCAACAAATGCTTACTGAATACCTACTATATGCTAGATATTAGGGACACAGAGGTGGCTAAAGCAGAGACGGTTCCTACCTTCATTGGCTACAAGTGTAGGCCAGCACCACCCAACAGAAATGTAACGTGGGCCACACGCGTAATCTTAAATTTTCTAGCAGCCACATTAAAAAGGTAGAAAGAAACAGGTTGTAAATAAGTTTTTATTTAACCCGATATATCAAAAATATTATCATTTCAACCCGTAGTCAATATTTTCAAATTATTGAGACACTTTACGTCCTTTTTAGTGTATTAAGTCTTCATAATCCAGTGTGTATCTTACACGTACAGCACATCTCAGTTCTCGCTCCAAATAAATAAACTTTAAAAAATTAAATTAAAAAAAAAAATACTTCAGTGTGGTTCATTGTGGTAGGCAAAATAACGATCTCCCCAAAGACGTCCATGCTCTGATTCCTGGGAATTGTGAATATGTTATGTTATATGGGAAGGGGGAATTAAGGCTGTGGATGGAATTAAAGTTGCTCATGAGCTGGCCATCAGATGGAAAGATTGTCCTGGATTATTTGGGTGGGCCCAATGTAATTACCCAGGTTCTTATAAGTGAGAGAGGGAGGCAGGAGAATAGTCTGGGGGGATATGACGATAGAAACAGAGGTCTTGGCAATGAGAAAGAATGAAATATGGCCTTTTGTAGCAACGTGGATGGAACTGGAGAGGGTTATGCTAAGTGGAATAAGTCATAGAGAGAAAAACAGATACCATATGTTTTCACTCTTATGTGGATCCTGAGAAACTTAACAGAAGACCATGGGGGAGGGGAAGGGGGGAAAAAAGTTACAGAGAGGGAAGGAGGCAAACCATGAGAGACTCTTAAAAAATGAGACTAAACTGAGGGTTGATGGGGGGGATGTGAGGGAGGGGACAGTGGGTGATGGGCACTGAGGAGGGCACCTGTTGGGATGAGCACGGGGTTTGGTACGGACACCAGTTTGACAATAAATTTCATATTATAAAAAAAAAAAAAAAGAAAAGAAACAGAGGTCAGAGTGGTAGGATTGGTGGCTTTCAGGATGGAAGGGGGCCATGAACCAAGGAATGCAGGTGGAAAAAGCAAGGAAACAGATTTTCTCCTAGAGACTCCTAGGAACCCGGCCCTGCCGACACCTTAATCTCAGCCTAATGAAATCCACCTCAGACTTCTGACCTCAAAAACTGTAAGCTCAGGGCCCCTGGGTGGCTCCACTTCAGCACAGGTCACGACCTCACGGGTTCATGAGTTGGATCCCCGTGTCAGGCTCAGCGCTGAGAGCTCGGAGCCTGGAGTCGGCTTCAGATTCTGTGTCTCCCTCTGTCTCTCTGTGTGTCCTTCCCCTGCTTGTGCACTCTCTCTCTCTCTCAAAAGTAATAAACATTTTTTAAAAAACCCTGTAAACTCACGTGTTTGTGTTGCTTTAGGTCACTGAGTTTGTGCTAATTACAGCTACAATAGGAACATCATACACTGGCCAATGCCCTTAGGAAAAAGCTCTATCTCTTTAGCATAGCACACAAGGCCTTGTGGGATCTGGCTTCTGCCTCTGTGACTTGGAGCAAATTTCTTAACTTCTGTGAGTCTCGGTATCATCAGCTGTAACACAGGAAGGAAAAACCTCGATAGGTATCTAGTGAGATGAGGAGGACATATTTCTTTTTTTTTTTTTTTTTTTTTTTTTTAAAACGTTTATTTATTTTTGAGACAGAGAGAGACAGAGCATGAACAGGGGAGGGTCACAGAGAGAGGGAGACACAGAATCTGAAACAGGCTCCAGGCTCTGAGCTGTCAGCACAGAGCCCGACGCGGGGCTCGAACCCACGGACCGTGAGATCATGACCTGAGCCGAAGTCGGACGCTTAACTGACCCAGCCACCCAGGCGCCCCGAGGAGGACATATTTCAAGTACCTCGTAGAGAGACAGGCATATAAAACATCTTCATTGTTACCATTGTCATTATGATTTGCCTGGAGCAACTGACTGGGAGTTAGGAAGCCCGGGTTCTGTTCTCCTCACTAGGGCTCTGTTTCCACATTTGTAAAAAACAACAACAACAACAACAACAAAAAAGGAAACAGCAAAACATACAGGGTTGGCAGCCTCATCTCTCCCCTCTTCCCTAACTTTCCTGGTCACTGATCGGCATTCACTTCCACAAACATGCTTCACTCTCTCTGATTTCCAATTTTGCACATGCCATTCCCTCTGTCTGGAATGCTCTTCCCATCCCCTTTACCAGACTAGCTCCCATTTCGTCCCACCAGTCTGCTGACTCCAATTAAAGATGGTTAGACCCCACAGTTACGCATTCCCAAAGTATCCTAAAATTCTTCCTCTATGGTAGTATTGACATTCTTTTATTATTATGGCAAAAACCAAAAAATAAATCCGGATAAGACTACTTTGGCTAATTGGCTTCAACTGTGTTGCTTAAATAAAACAAAATGTTCCAAATAAACTTAAAGCAGTTGGAGTTTCCTCTCCTCTCCCTTCTTCCTTCACTCTCCCTAGAGGAAACCACTATTGTGAGTTTGGTGTGCATCTTTCTAGTATTTTTAAACTTTGAATGCCAATATATCCGTAAGTATGTAGAATACACTTTTGTATGTTTATAATTAATACAAATTTCAACCTTTAAAAATATTTGTCATCCTGCAAGTCTCTTTTATTCACTCAACAGTAAGTTTGGGGTTATTTTTATGTTGATACAGATCTGGAACATTAATTTTTAGCATTATAGTATTTTTATTAGAATATATTCCATTTTATTAATCCATCTCGCTAGGAGTGGACATTTAGATTGTTTCTAATATTTCTTATGATTATAAAGAATGTTTTGGGGTGCCTGAGTTGGTTGAACATCCAACTCTTTTTTTAATTTTTTAATGTTTATTTATTTTTGAGAGGGGGGAGGGGAAGAGAGAGAGAGAGGGAGACACAGAATCTTAAGGAGGCTCCAGGCTCTGAGCTGTCAGCACAGTGCCCAGTGCGGCGCTTGAACTCACGAGCGTGAGATCATGACCTTAGCCAAAGTCAGATGCTTAACCAACTGAGCCACCCAGGCTCCCTGAGCACCCAACCTTGATTTTGGCTCAGGTCATGACCCCAGGGTTGTGGGATCGAGCCCCACATTGGCCTCTGCACTGAGTGTGGAGCCTGCTTGGGATTCTCTCTCTCTCTCCCTCTCTCTCTCTCTTTCTCTCTCCCTCTGGCCCTCTCCCGCTTGGGCTCTCTCTCTCTCTTAAAAAAAAAAAAAAAAAAGAATGTTGCAATGAACATCCTTGTACATATAACCTATGAACAAGGATGAGAATTTGTTTAGGGAAGGATGACGTCTTGCCTCAAAGTGATAGTCCCCAGGTTGTGCAGCTGTATTCAGAGAGCTTCTAGAATATATGTCCAGTAGTGGAATCAGGTTGTGAGTTGTGTGCATTTTCAACTTTATGAGATATTGCAAATGGCCTTCCAAAGTGTGTCTGTACCAACAGCATATAAAGATTTGATTTCCACACATCCTTAAAAATACTTGACATTAGGGGTGCCTGGGTGGCTCAGTCAGTTAGGTGTCCAACTTCAGCTCAGGTCATGATCTCGCAGTTCATGAGTTTGAGCCCCACATCGGGCTCTGTGCTGACAGTTCGGAGCCTGAAGCCTGCCTACTTCCAATTCTGTGTCTCCCTCTCTCTCTGCCTCTCCCCGCTCATGCTCTGTCTCTCTCTCTCAAAAATAAACGTTAAAAAAATTTTTTTAAATGTTCTTATTTTTATCTAGATGATGTGTTTAAAATAATATTTTATAATTGTTTTGATTTACATATCTCAATTTGCTTATTGGCTACTTGAGTTTCTTCTGCTGAAAGTTTTCTATTCATGTACTTTGTCCAGTTTTCTTTTGTGAGGTAAGAGTAGTCTTTTTCTTAAGAGTTTGTAGTTCTTTGAGTACTGGTCCTTTGTTATATGTGTTGCAGATATTTCCTCCTCATCTGTAGCTTGTCTTTTTTTTTCTTTTACCTTTATTTATTTTTGAGAGAGAGAGAGAGAGCGCTAGTTGGGGAGGGGCAGAAAGAGAGGGAGAGAGAGCAAATCCCAAGCAGGCTCTGCACTGTCAGCGCAGAGCCCGACACGGGGCTTGAACTCATGAAACCGTGAGATCATGACCTGAGCCAAAGTCGGACGCTTAACCGACTGAGCCACCCAGGCACCCCTGTAGCTTGTCTTTTAGTTGAACTTACAATGTTTTTTTGTTGTATGGCAGTTTAGATTGTGAGAGGGTCACAGATTTTTTCTGCTGAGTTGTGCTTTATTAAGAAATATTTCTCCACCATGACATCATAAAATATTATATATATGTATATTTTCTAATAACCTGAAGTATTTGTTTGCCATATTTATTCTTTAACCTGCTTGAATTAGGCATCTGTTTTTCACTCCTACAGAAAGCCAGTTTCTCAACGCTATGTACTGAGCTCCCCATCCTTTCCCCACTGACTTATGATGCCACCTCTATTGTACATCAAGTTAAAACGCACACATGCACACACACACACATGCACACAGACACCTGTGTCTGTTTCTAGGATCCCCTTATTATTCCATTGATATTTGCCTCTCTTGGGTTGAGACGGTTTCACAAAAATCCTGACTGAATTTGGGAAAATACACATTTTTTTGATATTGAGTTTTCCAGTCCATGAACAGGGTATATTCCTCCATTTATTCAGGCTTTCTTTAATGTCCTTCAACGTTTTGTAATTTTCCCTGTGAGAACATACACTCCACAAGGGCAGTTGCTTGTTGGTTTTGTTCATTGTTGTATCCTCAGTGTCAAGAATGAGGCATGCCATAAGACTAGAGGCTTAAAATTAAAAGAAAGACTAGAGGCTTAATAATTTGTTGTTTAATGAAGCACCTTGCATATATTTTATTAGATATATTCCTACATAACTTATATTTTGTTGTTATAAAACAAACAACACATTTTTTTAACAGTTTCTAATCAGTTATGGTTGGTATATAGATCCCAAGACAGTGGCGAAGTGAGGCAGGAAAAGACAGGGAGTCAATACAGGGTTCAATGGCAAACAAATTGCTACTTCAGGCTATATGTAGTGTAGAGACACGATGGGATTCGTGTTCTAGAATGCTCTATAGGGGCGCCTGAGTGGCTCAGTGGGTAAAGCGGCAGACTTTGGCTGGGGTCATGAACTCACAGTTCCTGAGTTCGGGCCCCCTGTTGGGCTCTGTGCTGATGGCTCAGAGCCTGGAGCCCGCTTCAAATTCTGTGTCACCCTCTGCCTGCCCCTCCCCGACGTGCACTCTGTCTCTGGCTCAGTCTCAAAAATAAACATTAAAAACAAAAAAATTTTTTTTAATGCTCTTTAGCTGCAGTGCCAAGAATGAATTGTTATGGATAGGCACTAGCAGACTGGTCAGCAGGCGTTGAGGTGACTCCTGGCATCGAGTTGGTGCCTAAGAATTAGAGAGAGTGGCTGAGCAAAAGCAGGAGTGCCTGGCCACGTTGCCAACTGACCAACCGACAAGGTGACTGACTTAGGCACCGAGTAAAGAAACAGTGCCGTTGCATTTACCAAAGACTGGCCACTTTTCAGGCTAGGTGCTCTTAGGTCAAGCGAAACGTAGCTGGGGGAGGCGCAGTAAGTGCCTGCGAAAGGCAGCCAGTCTCCGGCTGGGTGCGCCCCCGGGTCGCGGAGGCTACGGGCTGGGAGGGAAAGGTCCGGGGAATAGGGGGATCTGGGCCTCTGGGGCGCGCGACCTTCCCGCGCCCCGGGTCAGGCGCACCAATCGCGCGGAGAGGAGGCGCCTCGGCTCATCCAATCAGCACGGCGGATCCCGGCACCCTCTGTCGCCTTGGCAACGGGACGCAGGGGCTCGCGCGCGGCGAGGTGGCAGTTTGGGTCTGGTCCTGTGGAATCGTATCATGTCGCGCCCGAAGGTAGGAGTGCCACGGGGTCCAGATGTTTTCAACGTCCCGAAAGAGAGGGAGGGAGGCCGCGGAGGGATTCAGACTCGGGGGGGGGGGGGGGGGGGGGGGGGGGGGGCGCGCGGTGCCCGGAGTCCCCGCGGAGTGATTCCGGACAAGGAGAAGGAAAATGAATTCAGAGAAAAGACTTCAAGCCCTGGCTGGCCTCGCGCCGCCGCCCGAGATGCTGCGCGAGTCCGCAGCCGGGGCTTGCTGGCGGGAAAGCTACGAAAATGTGGGATTCTAAACTGTACTCAGCGATTTCGGGGGCCCTGGGGGCAACCTCAGAACCTAGAAAAGCTCTTAGAGATCTATTCATCCCGCCTCCTGTTTGCCTACCTATCCATCCATTCGTAATGCATTCATCCCCAAACGCTAATCAATGGCTTCTCCAAACCGAGCCCACTGCTGACCAGTGAGGAGGACACAGAGGTGAATCACATAAGTCCCTGTCCTCTAGGAGTGCACAGGCCAGCGCCCCCCCCCCCCACTTTAAAATGGGGGAAAATGTGGCCCAAAGAAGGGAAATGAATTACTCTAGAATCCACCCTCCTCCCCACCAGCTTGCTTCTTATCCCGTGTTCTCTCATGCATGGCACCCCAGTTCTTTAAATTCCATCTCACAACAAAAAACAAGTGATTACATTGGGCTCACTCAGATAATCCAGGATAATCTATTTTAAAGTCAGTTGATTATGTCTGCAACTTTAGTTTTCCTTTGCAATGTAACATATTTACAGGTTCTGGGATATTAGGACATGGGCATCTTTTGGGGGATCATTATTCTGCCTACCCCAATATTCTATCATCAAATAATTGGAAAATGAAATTGTAAAAAATACTATTTAAAAAAGCATCACATGGGCACCTGGGTGGCTCAGACGGTTAAGCATTCTACTCTTGATTTCAACTCAGGTCTTGATCTCAGGGTCATGAGTTCAAGCCCGCAGCTGGGCTCCATGCTGTGCGTGAAGCCTACCTAAAAAAATAAAAATTAAAATTAAAATTAAATTAGCATCACAAAATTAAAGACCTATGAAATAATTTAATTTAAAATGTCCAATGGAGGTGCCTAGGTGACTCAATTAGTTAAGTGTCTAACTCTTGGTTTCAGCTCTGGTCATGATTTCACAGTTTGTGAGCCCTGAGTCAGGCTCTGCACTGACAGCTCAGAGCCTGCTTAGGAGTCTCTCTTTCCCTCTCTCTCTCTGGCCCTCCCTCGCTTGTGCTTTCTCTCTCTCTCAAAATAAATAAACATTTAAAAAAGTCCAAGACTTCTGTACTGAAAAGTAGAAAATATTGTGGACAGAAATTAAAGAAGAGCTAAATTAATGGAGAGATAGATCATATTCAGGGATTGGGAGACTCAATACATAATGATGTCACTTCTCAATATGATCTATAGATTCAATACAATCCCAGTAAAATCCCAACGTGCTTTTTTTTTGTAGAAATTAGCAAGCTGATTCTAAAATTTATATTGAAGTGCAAATGACCCCAAATTGCAAAGGCAATCTTGAAAAAAAGCAAAGTTAGAGGACCTATGCTACTTGATTTCAAGATTTACTAGAAAGCTATGGTAATTAAGACAGTGTGGTGGTGACATAAGGGTAGATAAATAAGCAAATAAGATGGAGTCTAGAGACAGACCCACATATACACAGTTAACTGAATTTTGACAGAAGAGTCAATGTAATTCAATGAGGAAAGGAAAAATTTTTCAACCAAATACTCTGAGCAACTGGATAAACTGATGGAAAATAGAACTGAAAACATGAAAGAGTATAAAAGATACAATAAATAAAAAAAGAGTAGGACACCTGACTAGTCCTGGGGTACTTGGAGGGGCTTGTGTATATGACTAAGAGTTCATTTGCTTTTGTGGGGGGCTAGTTTCTGTCTGTTTCATAAAGCAGTACTCTCTATCCCTTTCCACTGTCCCTATCCCTCTGAGGGATACGATGGTGTGGTAGGCAGAATTCTAGATGGCCCCCAAGATTCCCACCCCTTATGGACACACCTTGTGTAATTCCCTCCCCTTGAGTGTGGGTGGAGTCTATGAATTTGATGGGATAGTTACTACCGTGATTGTTACTGTGCATGGCATAGGACTCTATCGTGGCTGACTTGGAGAGGAAAGGGTTGGAAGTCAGAGAGATGAGCTCCTGCTGGCCTGGAAGAAAGCAAACACCCATGTTGTGAACTGCCTAGGGGGTTATGTTGAAAGGAACTGCGTGGCCTCTTGCTGAGAGCAGACCCCAGTCAACAGCTAGCAAGTAAACAGAGACCTCAGTCCTGCAGCCCCAAGCAACTGAATTCTGACAACAATCTGGATGGTCTTGGAAAAGGACCCCGAGCCCTGGATGAGAAACGTAACGCAGGCCATCACCTTGGCTGTAGCCCTGTGAGACCTGGGCAGAGGATCCAGCTAAGCTACTCCTGGCTAGCGGAAACTGCAAGACATAAATTTATGCTGTTTTAAGCCACTAAGTTAGTGGTAATTTGTTATACAGTAATAGAAAACAAATGCAGATGACAAGTCTGTCTAAGCTACAGAAGTCATCCTGCACAAGGCCAATTTTGATTTCTTTCTCATACCTGCCGTTAGGGATCAGTCTTGCCAGGACTGAAGGCCAAACTGTTTTAGACGTGGTAGAAGCAAAGTAATACCCACTCTGCTTTGAGGATTTGAAAGGCCCATTTTGGATGCAAGAGATTAACTTTGCTCCGAGCCTTTGACTCAGTCCACTCCTGGATCATGGATCTAATCAAACATGTTTCAGCTCCTTCTCACAGAGCCTGCTGAGCTCAGCCCTTAAAACTCAGCCCTCAAAACTGGGGTTGGACCTTTGGAGCGCTGAAAACTAGGTGTTCACTCTACTGGTCATGCTTGTGGAACAATCCTATGAGGTGGGCCCTTGAATACCTGAGGATTTATCCCAAGGACCAAGTTGCTGGGCACATATTGACCGATGTGAACTTGGCCAGGCAGGTCCTTCTTGTCTCAGCATCGGGCAATATTACATCGGATGGTTTCAGCATTTTAAGATCTGCGGTAAGTTGAGCTGGGAAGGCAGCGTGGATGTGCAGAACCAGTTACATCACTTTCCTTTTCTCATTACAGAATCAAAATTACAAGGGCCATGGATTATCAAAGGGAAAAGAGCGGTGAGTGGTCCCACGCAATCTAATAAACGCAGAACTAAATTCCTCCTCTCTCCTCCCTCCCACCCCCCTCCCTCCCTTCTTTCCTTCCTTCCTTCCCTTTTCCCATCTCTCCACCCCCTCTTCTTTGCTTCAGTAATGACAATGATAATAACAAACAATCACTGAGCACTTACCATGTGCCAGGCTAGTTGTTTTATCTCTTTGAATCTTTGCCACAGTCCTTTGAAGTAGATACTGCTATTGTGTCCATTTTATAGATGGGGAAACTGAAGCCCAGAGAGGCTAAGTAGGTAACTTGCTGAAGCCTGTAAGATCAGTTAGTGGCAGAGCTTGTTGGGCTCCAGGGCCCACGATGCCCAAAGCAGGAGGGAGCGGTGTGGACTTCGCTGGAGGTTTTTCGTGAGAAGTTAGAAGTTACACCACATACGCCGTGGCGCATGTTTTCGATACTTCTGTTTCATTAGGTATTTCTATTCTTTCTAAAGTCACATCTGGCCATGTCACCACTGAGGAGGGTTTGTGTGGTCTCTGACCCCACCTCTCGTGCAGCGCCCATCGACTTTGCCTTCTTTCTGTACGTACTGAGAGAACTTTGCCACCAATTTCAAATCTCTTACTCTCTTCCACAGAGCAGCTCAGCTCTAGTCTGGGTCCTGACCCTAAACTTACACACCCACTCCCACCCCAGCCAAAAAAGGGCACTTCAGTTAACAGGGTCTATTTTATTGGGTCAGGCACCAATTAGAAATGTGTTTAGCTACAAGTAACAGGAAACCCAACTAATAGTAGCTTTAAACAAATTATATTTGCTTTCCTCATATAACGAAGAGTCAAGAGGGCGGGTGCAGAGTGGTTCAACGCTCTCAGAGCTAGCGTCTCTGTGATTGCCTTGACCTTTTCCCTCTGGACACTAAGTGGCTGCTACAGCTCCAGCCTTCATGTCATGATCAAGGTGGGAAGGAGTGGCGAGGGAAGTCTCAAGCCACATTCCTTTCTTTCTTTCTTTCTTTCTTTCTTTCTTTCTTTCTTTCCTTCTTTCTTTCTTTCTTTCTTTCCTTCCTTCCTTCCTTCCTTCTTTCTTTTCTTTCTTTCCTTCCTTCTTTTCTTTCTTTCTTTTTCTTTCTTTCTTTTTCTTTCTTTCTTTCTTTCTTTCTTTCTTTCTTTCTTTCTTTCTATTTTTAAGGTTTATTTGTTTTTGAGAGAGACCAAAACAGCGTGAGCAGGGGAGAGGCAGAGAGAGAGAGAGAGAGAGAGAGAGAGAGAGAATCCAAAGCAGGCTCTGTGCTACCAGCACAGACCCCGATGTGGGGCTTGGACTCATGAAACTGAGATCATGACCTGAGCTAAAACCAAGGTTTGGTTGCTTAACCGACTGAGCCACCTAGGCACTCCATCTTTCTTTATTTTCATCAAAAGAACCAGTGCTTTCCAGGAACCCACCCTCTTTAGCCATCTTATGTATTTATCTTACCAGAATCGTGTCGCCTGGACACCCCTAGCTGCATGAATGGTTAGGAATATAAGTTACATAAGTGACGTTATCGTGTTATTATTCTGCACCCTGCTTTTGTCACACAAAATTCTATTTTCAGTATTTATCCACGTTGGTGCACGTAGCTCTGGATGCATTTTGACTACTATCTGTGTTCCATTGTAAGCCACAAGTTATTTATCTGCTTCCTGTTGAGAGGTCTTCTGGCTGGGCCTTAGAATTGAATTAGAATTAGAAAGCACACCCTGAGACAAGGGTGTGTGAGCAAGTAGTTTATTTGGAAAGTTGGAAGGTGATTTCAGTAAGCATTGGCAGGTCAGGGGGGATGCGAGGCATCCAAGGGAAGGAAACCAATAAACGGGGCATTACAGACAGGTTATTGTGGTGGGCCGGTGGGGCTCAGTCCCACTGGGGTCCTAGGAGATAGTACAGAATACTGCAGACTCGTCCCCACTGAGTTTTGAGGAACTGGAGGACTTACCCATCAACTCCAGTCGTCATTAGTTGTATGCTGGGTGGGAAGGGCACTTGGGACCTGCTTTAAGCACTGGTTGAGCTGACTGCGTGCACAGGAATGGAGAATGTCCAAGGGACAAGGGTGGGCCACCAACCGTGTGCTGCAGGTTATTTCCGTACAAAATAGTAATAATTACAAACGAACATCCGTGTACATATAATGCCTAGGGTATCTATCTAGGGTATAGAGCTAGGATGGAATTGCTGGCCATAGACTATGTGCAAGTTCAGTTTCACTAAATACTGCCATGTGGTTCCCCAGAGTTCCTTCTACCAGTACAGGAAGAGTTTCCATTTTAGCACATTGTTGCCGAACTTGGACGTCTAGGTTTTTGCTAGTCTAATGTGCCTGAATAGTAACTGACAGTTTCAATCTGCCAGATTGCTCTCTAAAGATTTATCCGATTTACAGTTCCCTCAGCATTATAGGATAATTGTCATTTCTCTACATTCTTGTGAACACTTGGTATTTGTCTGATTTTAAACATTTCCCCCGATCTGATGGATATTAAAATTGGGTCTCTTCATTGTTTTGGATTCATGTTTAAATACTCCTTACTTTACTACTTTATAGCAGGGGTTCTTAAAATTTGAGCTCAAATTTTCTACTTCAAAATTATTGTGGACTCTTGTCAACTTTTATCATAAACACTTCGAAAATTAGAAATTTAAAATGATACATTTAAAAAATTTTATTAATTCATTTAGAAAGCAATAACGGACTCATTACCTGGTAGTGTAAATGATGCATTTTTACGAACTATAACCGTATTCTCCCTCCTCCAAATTTATTATGATGAGTAGTAAATGTTTGCACATCTTTGTGTATTTCTTTAATGTCTGGCTTAATAGACAACATTTGGCTTCCTGAACCTTCTGGATTCAATCTGTTGTGATATGTTGTTTTGGTTGAAGAAGAGGAAGGAAATCCAGCCTCACAAATGTATGTAGTTGGAAAAGGGAGGACTTTGTGTACCTCTGGAAGAGACTCGGAGACCCTGAGGACTACTTGGACCACCCACCAAGAACTGCTGTTTTAGGGAATTACAATACGCATCCTTAACTCATCACTGTCTACTGTGAATCAGTAATTATACCACTTTGTGCACAACGGAAGAACCTTAGAACAGCTTGCTCTGTTTACTCCCCTCTGGTCCTTTGTGCTGTTATTTTTGTCGTGTATTTAAAAAAAATTGTTAATGTTTCTTTTTGAGAGAGAGACACACACAGAGCACGAGTGGGGGAGGGGCAGACAGAGAGAGAGACACACAGAATCCGAAGCAGGTTCCAGGCTCCGAGCTGTCAGCACAGAGCTTGATGCCGGGCTCGAACCCACGAACCATGAGATCATGACCTGAGCCGAAGTCAGATGTTCAACCGACTGGCCACCCAGGTGCTCTGACTCTTTGCCATGTATTTAAACACTAAAGAAGGTGCTTCAGGGTCAAGGAAAATTATCCCTGATGGAGATTCAGATGTACCAAAATGGATATGTGAGTAGAAAGAGAGATCGATTGATTTTCCAGATGATGTGAAAATGTTAGGGTTTAGGAGCTAACAGTCAAGAAGGAATTCTTGAGACATCTTTGGTGCAAAAAGGTGGTTTATTAAGGCATGCCGACAGGATGTATGGGCAGGAAGAGCTGCACAGGGAGCGCCTGGGGTGGCTCAGTCAATTAAGCATCTGACTTTGACTCAGGCCATGATCTCAGGGTTTGTAGGTTCGAGCCCCACATCAGGCTCTATGCTGACAGCTCAGAGCCTGGAGCTTGCTTTGGAGTCTGTGTCTCCCTTTCTTTCTGCCCCTCCCCGACTTATACTCTCTCCCTCCCTCTCTCTCTCTCTCTCTCTCTCTCTCAAATATAAATAAACATTAAAAATTAAAAAAAAAAAAAACAACAACAGATGCACTGGGGTTGTGAGGAGTGGCTGATTATATTGGGTTTGGGATAACGTAAGTCTCTAAGGAATTTGGAAGCAAGGTTTCCAGGACCTCGAGGGGCTAGCTGTTGTTAGGATACAGTCATTTACAACAGTCTAGTAAAACCTGAGTCATGAGACCCTTCAGATGGATGTCAGTGGGCCATGTGTTTGGAGGACGATTGCTAACATATATCTTGGTTACGGAGGGCAGGGGGAGAGGTAGAGATAAGGGATTTTCTTTACAGGATCCTAGAGGTCAGGCTAATGTCAAGCTAAGGTTGCCTTTTATCTCTAGCAAAGTATTAACATGGAGGCAGTCAAGTTTCTGGAGGAAGGTCACTCTGTCTCAAGGACTTGTCAATGTGCTATAAGTGGTAAAGAAATTTAACTTTTTTTTTTTCTTTTGCCTTTGTTCTCCACTCCACAGAGACCGTAAGCCCTTTCTTCTGACCACTACTTAGGGTTAGGGGCCGATCATTTGATTCCTCCTAAAGCTGAGTGGAACATGGGTTGGGCCAAAGCTTTAATTACAGTGAGTTGGCCCCAAGCCCAACCTCCTGTACTGCCATTTTGAGCCTTTGCCCCGGAAGGGGGTTGAACTACAGTTCAGTGTTTGTGTGTTTGTTTGTTTGTTTGTGGGTTGTTTTTTGGTTCATTTTTGGATTCAATCTGGCAGGGCTGCCAGAATGCCCACACCACATCATTGTGCAGGAGTATGGGTTTTCTCTCTGCTTTACTACGTTCTCTACTGCTTCTTTCTTACGCAAATTTGCCGCAATGTTGTTTTGGTTCGGTTCGGTCTGCTTTGGTTTCGGAATGGGACTCTTCCAGATTTTGATTTGTTTGGCCGCCCTCCCTCTTGTCCAAGCACAGCTGCTTTCTCCTGGTGACTGCTTCTCCGTGGCTGGCTCGTTCCTCCCCTTGCCCAAACTCAGACGCCCCCCCAGACCTGGACACCTGCTATAGCTCTCTGCTCCCCGCTAAGGGCTTTTTTCTCTCTGGAATCAGTTCAGGTTTTCTTTTGTCCGTTGCTCCCCACTAGCCCCATAGTCAAGTGTGCTGTTTAGTTTGCACATTTTCCCCCTCCCTGCTTCAGTAGGACTGAGAGTCTTTCGCATCCTCTTCCACTATAACCTGCGATGTTTTAATTTGCGTTTACTTGATTGTCGGGAAGGTTGAGAATCTTTTCTCTTGCTTACTGGTACGTTTCCCCTGCTATGAATTGCCTGTTCAATCCTTTAGGCATTTTTGTCTTTTTAAAAATGATTTGTCGAAGCTCATTATGTACTTGGTCCAAATGTCTTAGAGATTGTAAGCATTACAAATATTTTCTCTTAATCTGTAACCAGTCCTTTAAGCTTTATTCGTGGTGTATTTTGTTACAGAGTTCTGTTGTATATACAGAAAGGTGCATGTGTCGTAAGTTTATAGCTCAGTGAATTTTCGTCAACTTAATACACCCACATATCAGGAATCAGAACATCACCAACACTCCAGAAACCCCACTCATGCTCTCTTTCTATCATTCCCCCACAAAGGTAGCCATTATCCAGACTTCTAATGATGTGTTAATTTTTTTAATTAAATAGTTACTTTGAGATAATTGTAGATTTATATGCAGTTATAAGAAATAATATAGTGAGGGGTGCCTGGCTGGCTCAGTTGGTAAAGCATGTGACTCTTGATCTCAGGGTTGTGAGTTCAAGCCTCATGTTGGGTGAGGAGCCTACTTAAAAAAAAAAAAAAGTATAAGAAATAATATAGTGAGTTACCATGTGCCCTGTATTTGGTTTTCTCCAATGGTAACAGAGAATACAACTATAATGCGGTATCACAACCAGGATACTGACATCCATACAGTCAAGATAAGGAAAGTTCCCATCACCACTGATCCCTAATATGACCATTTTATGACCACATCCACTTCCTCCTCCTCCCTCTGCCTTCTTCCACAATCCTACCTCCCCCCTGTGCTTAACCCCAAGCAACTGCTAATCTGTTCTTCATTTTAATAACTTTGTCATTTCAAAAAGTCATATAGGGACACCTGGGTGGCTCAGTCAGTTAGGCGGAGAACTCTTGATTTTGGCTCAGGTCATGATCTCACAGTTTGTGGGCTGGAGCCTCGCGTCAGGCTCTGCGCTGACAATGAGGAGCCTGCTTGGGATTCTCTCTCTCCCTCTCTCCTTCTCTCTCTCTGCCACCCCCCTCCCCCACTTGCATGTGCGTGCATGCTCTTTCTCTCAAAAGAAAAGCTATATAAATGGAATTGTACAGTATATAAGAACATTTTAGGATCGGCCTTTTTCACTCGGCATAATTCCCCAGAGATGCATGCAGGTTGAATGTACACATATTTCACTCCTTTTTATTGCTAAGTCAGTATTCCATGGTATGGATAGACTGCTATTTAACCATTCACCCATTGAAGGACATCTGGGTTGTTGCCAGCTTCGGGCTATTCTGGATAAAGCTGCTGTGAACATCCACGCACAGGTTTCTGTGTGACCCTGAGCGAGCGATCTGTCACCCTGTCTTGCAGAGAGCAGAGAGCTTCAATCCGATTCAAGACCACTCTCATGAATACTCTCATGGATGTCCTTCGCCACAGGCCGGGCTGGGTAGAAGTAAAGGAGTAAGACGCATCCCCACCCCCTGCCAATCTCGGCCTTCTTTCCCTTTGACTCACCAGGCCTTGTCTCCCTCTGTTTTCTCCCAGTTCCTGTGGGTGGCTACTGGGACTTGTCCCATTTGGCTGTGACAGGGACCAAAATTTATTTAGCACTCCGAGTGTATCAGGCACATTACAGACGACATCTCTGCCTTGTCTAAGTCTTAGAACCATCCAGCAAGATATGATTATGTTCAGAGGGATCAAACCAATTGTTGGAGGTCACACAGCACATGTGTGTCAGAGTGGGAGTTGCTCCCAGTTCAGTTGGACGCTTCAGTAGCCAGGGTCCTAGAGCTCTCTGGAGAATCAAGGAGTGCAGCCGTCACAGACTAGCTGGCTTGAATCCTCTAGGGATGGCAGGTCGAGGTCAAGGGCTGCTCGTCCCTGGCCACTTACTAGTCCTGTGACTTTGAACGAGTTACTTGACCCCTAAGCCTACATCTCTTCTATGGTGGGCCCTGGGAATGCTGAGATGAACAATGTCTGGCACATAGCAGGTGCTAATGTTAGTGAGGGCTAAGGTTGGGCTGCATATAACAGAGACCCAAAGCAAAAGAGGCTCTGACGGACCAGAAGTTTATTTATCTCTCCCACCAAAGTCCAGGTGTAGGAATTTCAGAGATCGCATAGAAATTTGGAGCCACCTGTTTCCGTCTTTCCATCCTGCCAACCCTTGAGTGAAGCCCTTCTCACGGTCTAAGGTGAAGCTCCAGTCTTGCATCCACAGGGCGAGCAGCAGTAGGTAGGAGGGAGACAAGAAAGTACATGCCCTGCCCTTGAAGGACACAGCCCAGAAGTCCCTCACGTTGGCCAGACTTAGCCTAGCTGCAAGAGAATCTGGAAAATGTAGCTTTTATTTTGGAAAATGTGGATTACATTTCCCCAGGTAAATGTTGGGAATTTTATTACTGTAGACAAAAGGGGGAGAATGGATAGGAGGGGGGAGGGCCACCAGCTGCCCTGACCTGGTGCTCAGTCAATGTTGTTGCATAACAATAGCTGAGCCCGTTAGACACTCTTTACTATAGCAGTTTACACGCCTGACCTCTGAATCGTCCAGCAAACCTTCTTCTGGGAGGTGCTATTATCATACCCATTTGCTGGAAAACGGGACACCTGGGCATGGAAGAGTAAAAAGTGCCATGTTGGAGGTCACTTGGCTTGTCAGGGCTTGGACTGCACCCAGTCGGTCTGTGTGCAGAGTCCCAGGTACATCTCTACCCTCTCGGTGAATGAGGAAACAAATGAGCCAATGGATGAATCCGTGATTCCCATTGCCTGGTACTAGAGTCTAGTCTTCGGTTATTGCTGTAATTTTGTAACTTAAACAAACAAACAAACAAAAAAACCACGTTGGAAGCAACGGTGGTGGCATTATTTTCTTTCCTGTCACATCCTTTTCAAGCACCTCCTCTCTGCACCCCAGCTCTGGCATCGGATTCGGTAGATTAGCCTGGGTAGAAATGCTGATGCTGCTGTGCCCTGGGCGAGCGAGGTTCTCCTCGACTGAGGGCTCCAGGGATGATTGTAGTCACCTCTTGAGGCTGTTCTGAGGACTCAGTGAGGGGAGGGCTTTGTGGACAGGGAAGGGCTTACAGATGTTATCGGGAGGCACTGCTTGGTGATGTGGGCTGGGGGTGGCAACCCAGATGCTTCTAGAGCCCAGGCAGGTAACCTGATCAGGTGAGGCTGGCTGGTTGCCATGGGCCGTAGGCAGTGGTAGGTAGGGGCTGTGATCTGGAGAGGGTACGTCCCAACTTGGTGGCTGTTCCTCACTCCCGCCGACAGGTGCCAGGAGGCATCAGGACCCCGTGTGGCCGATACCCCGGTTGTTCAAAGGGAACCCAAAGGAAGCCGGCAGCCTGGATTTGTGTAGGAATATTTCTCCCGTTCTCACTGTGGCCTAGCGAAGCACACTGTGGGCAGGGCTGGCCCATGGCACCCCCTTGAGGCTCCTTATGAACCTTGCCTGTCCCTCAGGGGCACCTCCATGGGCCCCAGGCCCTCAGCAGTGCTGAGGTCCTTACCTCATGACCTTTGTTCCACCCACCCCCAGTGAAGGGGACTGGGATTTCTACTGGTGTGACGTCAGCTGGCTCCGGGAGAACTTTGACCACACCTACATGGACGAACATGTGCGGATCAGTCACTTCCGAAACCACTACGAGGTGAGCTGGGTGGGCTGGTGGTGGCGGGGGAAGGGGGGGCACTGAGTCGGCCACTTCATGTCACTGGATGTCGCAACGAGCAGGGGCTGGCACAGGAGTGCAAGGAGCAGAATGGAAAAGCGTAAGGGAGTTTGGGGTACATGCCAGGTGGGGAGCATGTGCACAAGATACACGATGGGCTAAAGGATGTGAGAGGGTAAGGATCTAATACCCGAGCAGCAGGCTATCTTGGGGTGGGGACTCAGGTCACAGGCTGGTGGGCATGTCAACACTACAGATGTGAGGGGCAGCCTGGCTTGGGGGGCAAGGGCCGCAGGAGCAGGATGCTTGAGCCATATGGTGATTTCAGGGAAGAGACAGATTGAGCAGTTGGGAGTCTAGAGCTGGGAGGGAGGTCCGGGAGGAATCAGATCACAAATCACACTGGAGGAGCCAAAGCTGCTGAGATTTGAAAAGGTTAGTGCAGCTTAGCAGTTAGCAACATGAACTTCAGAGTCACACAGGCCTGGGTCAAGTCCTGGCTGTGCCTTCTGTTAGCTGGGTAGCTCTGGGCAATTGACTTAGCCTTTCTGAGCCTCAGTTTTCTTGCCTGTAAAGTGGGGATGGTTATAGAATAGCAGGCTCTCAAAGTTACTCTTACTGTTATTGCTACTTCGTGGGCCGAGAATGGAGGCTGTGGGAGACAGTGGCAATGGCTGGGGCTGGGAGGTGGAGCAGGGCAGGGGGCACGAGCACTAACAGCCTGTCCACCCATCCCGCCGCCCAGCTGACGCGCAAGAACTACATGGTGAAGAACCTGAAGCGGTTCCGGAAGCAGCTGGAGCGCGAGGCAGGGAAGCTGGAGGCAGCCAAGTGCGACTTCTTCCCCAAAACCTTTGAGATGCCATGCGAGTACCACCTGTTCGTGGAAGAGTTCCGCAAAAACCCGGGGATCACCTGGATCATGAAGCCTGTGAGTGCCCGGTGCCCAGTCAGGGGACCAGAGGAAAGGGGCAGTGGGAGGGAGGGCTGCCCAGGCACCAGCAGGGATCCTTCATGGCAGAACCCCTGCCTGGGATTTCAGCCTTAGGTGCACCATCTGCCTCCCCAGAAGAGCTTTTTTTTTTTTTTTTAAAGTTTATTTATTTTTGACAGAGAGATAGCGTGAGTGGGGGAGGGGCAGAGAGAGGGAGACACAGAATCCGAAGCAGGCTCCGGGCTCTGAGCTGTCAGCATAGAGCCCGATGCGGGGCTCGAACTCACAAACTGCGAGATCATGACCTGAGCCAAAGTCGGACGTTTAACCGACTGAGCCACCCAGGTGCCCCTCCGCTGAAGAGCTTTGTCTCCTCTTTGCAGTGTTTGAACCCAGCAGCTATGACTGCTAGTACACAGTAGGTGCTCAATACATGTTTACTAGGTGGAAAAGTATCCTCAGGACACCAGGGCAGAGAATCCAGAGCCTTGCTGGAGCTCAGGTCCCCACCTCTCTTCCTGACATGAGAGAAAATGGTGGCAGTCAGGCCATGCCAAGTGCTTTGCCTGCATTACCTGATTCTCCAGATGGTCTTTGGGATGAGATATTACCTTACTTTATTTTATTTCATTTTTAAATATGTATTTATTTATTTTGAGAGAGAGAGTGTGTGTGCGCTTGCGTGAGAGCACGGCGTGGAGGGAGAGGTAGAGAGAGAGAGAGGGAGAGACTCCCAAGCAGGATTGTCATGGGGCTTGATCTCACAAACCATGAGATCATGACCTGAGCTGAAGTCAAGAGTCAGACGCTTAACCCGACTGAGCCACCCAGGCGCCCCAATATCACCTTGGTTTATAGATGAGGAGACTGCGACCCATTTATTCAAGCATTCCACAATGTTTACCGAGCGCTGGCTACATGCCAGGCATAGAAGTAGGTGCTAGGGACACAGCCCTCAGCAAATTGGAAGTGGGTCTCTACCTTCCTTGAGTGCAGACGATACAGAAGATACCTGTGTGAGTACGGTTGTTCTAAGTGACACTAGAGAGGAAACAGTAGGAGGTTCCCTGCTGCCCAGCGGGCTTTTCTGAAGGGAGATTGGGCTCCAAGGTCAAATCCCTTAGTTTAAATACTGCCTGTACCACTTCCTTGCTGTGTGACCTCAGACAGGTTACTTAACTTGTCTGTGCCCCAGTTTTCCCATCTGCAAAGTGAGACTGTGTTACCTGTCACATAATGTTGTGGTGTGATTAACACAGGTAGAGCATACCTTAAGCACTCCATAAATGATAGCTGCCATTGTTATTAGTGTTATTAAAAGAATTGTTGACTTTGACTGAAAGTCAAGAAATATTGACTGTGGCCTGAAGGATGCCGAGGAGTCAGCCTGGCGAAGGGCAGAGGTAGGGAAGAGCATTCTGGGAAGAGGGACTGCATGCATGAAAGCCTTGCATCCGGAGGTAGCCAGCCCTTCGGGGATCAAGAAACTGAGTGGAGGGCAGGTGCGGCAGAGCACCTATGAGCCCCTCGATTGTTCCTCGTGCCAGGGCTGGTTTCTCACCACAAAGCCACCATAGCCTTGAATGGTATCATCAAAGCCCCCTAATATTTTCTGGGCTTGGGACCGTGCCAGGCCCCAGGAAGGGAGCTGGGGGGAGGACGTGGGGGGCAGCCCTTCCTCGTGCAGCTGGGGACTAGACCTGGTGTTGGCCGATATGCACATTCAACCAAGAGCACAGCTGCTTGGAGGGGGAATCGACGTGCCAGACAGAAACGACGGATCCTCCCGACAGGGTCCCAGCCAGCGTTGACCCCGGGACCTCCTGCACCTGTCCCCTCCTCTGCAGCCGGAGAAGAAGGGGTTCATTAGGCACAGGAAAACTACAAGCCACAGGGCGGTCCCAGCTCCCAACATTAGCCTCTCAGACAAATGGTAATTTGTGCTAATTGGGATGAGCAATTGCATATTAAGTTGATTCCTTTCCCAGCCCACGGCCTTTGTTAGAGGCAGACACAAGACAGCTGTAATTAAGAGGAGGCATCTTGGCTGTGTGCGTGTGTCCTTGCTCCTGAATAGCTGTGGCGCCCTGTCTGGGGTGTGGGGAGCCGGGAGTGGGTGCTCTGAGCTCTAACTCTGTACCCGCCACGCATAAGCCCTGGGCAGGTTCCTCAACCCCTCTAAGTCTGCGTCCTCATCGTCCTCATCCATAAAATGGAATTAATGAGTGCACCTACCTGCCGGGCTTGCGAGAGAATCCAATGCGGTTATACACATTTATATAAAGGGTTTGGCACTTAGGTGTCCAGTCACTGACCGCTTTTACGGTTATTTCCAAGACTCCAGGCGACACCTGGAAAGCACGAGGTCGGTGCTTCCCAAGCCCAAATGTGCCCACAATCATCAGGCAACCTGGTTAAAGGCAGAGACTGATTCGGCAGGTCTGGGTCGGTCTGAGAGTCTGCCTTGCTAACCAGCTCCCAGGTCAGGCCCTTGCTGCTGGTCCACGGACCACACTTTGAGGAGTGAGACCCTAGCGGAATCATTTTCAAAACTGAGAGTGCATCAGAATTTTCTGGAGAGCTTATTAAAGCCCCCCTCCCATCCCCCAGGGTCTGATTCAGTAGGCCTGATGTGGGGCCAAAGCACTTGCATTTCTAACAATTTCCCAGGTAGAGCAACCAGGGTTCTCTGGAGCCACAGAACCATGAACCGCTGGGACGGAGTATTAGTTCTGGGATCCTGTTGTTTGGATCCTTCGGGGTGGGGAAAATGTTAAAAAAAAAAAAAAAGAATTACTCCAAATTCAGAAAATAGAAAAAATCCCGAATCCCTCCACTCCTCCCACAAGGCCTGTCTCTGTGAGCCAGCTTGTCCTCGTGCACCCACACACAAGAGTTTTCACATAGCTGCCATGGCCGGCGGGTCAGGATAGCCACTGGCCTGCCTTTTCCCTCTGGCATCTCCTCTGCACGGTGCCCTAGGGCCTGCTGACTCTTCAGCTTCCAACTCCACTCCGGGCAGCAGAGCAGGGGCGATGCGGGGGTGGGCGGGGCGAGTTGGACTCAGAAGGGAGTAAGCAGCATCATCCCCTCCCTGCCACCCGCAGGGACCCCTCTTCCCACGGAGCCTGAGCCCCAGCCCATCTCAGAGTATAAGAACAAGCCCTTGGCTTTGCCATTTAAAAGTCCAACTGGTGTAAAAATTGCATTGATCCCAACTTCTTTGCCATCGAAACATTCTCCCTTCCTACCAGCTCAGGCCCTCTGGGTGGGCAGGAGGTCGGCAGGATGCCTTGGGCAGCAAATAACAGAAATCACGACTACAGGGAGCCCAAAGAGAGGGCTGGTAAAAATAGTGTTTCACACGGTCACAAAATAGTGTTTTTAAAAGGATAAAATAATTTGGTTATAAAAAGAAGCAACTCTATTGAAAAACAGTTATCAACCGGTTAGTCTGGGTCCTCTGAGAAACAAACGAACGAACGAACATGCCGCCGGAAGTTTTGCCCGTGAGGAATTGGGGGAGGGAGTGCGGGGAGCCTGGACGGCAGTCACACCCCAGCGAGGGAGAGAGGGAAGGAAGAGAAGCACCTAGAGGCCGGGCAGCAAGGCCTGGGGGAGGCCTCATGCCAGAGGAGGCCCCACTCTCCAGGAAGTGGGCCAGCCTTCAAGGCCCCCTCTGTCCTCCGTCCGTGGCAGGAGCGTCCCCTGCAGGCGGGGCCCCACAAGTGCAGCGTGGATTGCGGTAGTAGAAGCTGGCGGTCAGTCCAGCACCTTCCGCAGTTGGAGACCTGCTAGCATGTTCTCACAACGGCCACACAAACTATTAAATGATCTGTATGCAGTAACAGTAACAATATATGTGCTTTTCATTAACAGTGAGAGTCTAACAGCAGGCCCCATTGTTACCATACTTTCAAAATCATCACAAGCAAAAACAATATTTTGAGACACCTGCAGCAACTCTAATGTGATCTAAAAATAACCGAGATTTCTTCTGAGAGTAAAGTCACAGGCTTGGCTAGTACTACTAGGATTTGTTGTCTGCATTCATAATGGGAAGCAGTGGGAAAATCTGGTTAGGATGAAAAACTTTCTTCTCTTTCGAGTTTACAGACCCCAGGACATTTCCTTTAATGACGAGAGGTCGCTTCCAGGGATGATTCAACATCATAGGGCAGCTTGACATCATCATCGGTTCCCACCCCAGCGGGCTGGCTGCTACTCTTGGTCACAATGTAGCTGCCAAGCTCTAGCTTCACCTCCTCACGCCTCCACTATTGCCACAGGATTGAAGGAACACCCTGGTCTTGTGTGTCCCTTTTGAAGAAGACACAAACTCCCCAGAGGTCACTGCAGTAGACTTCCCCTGGCATCCTGCTGGCCCTGCTTGAACCGGTCACATGGTGGGGGCATGGGACCACCGTGGGCATCAGACCCCGCAGAGGGCAGGGCCACCAGGAAGAGGTGATCCAAATGAGGTTCTGTTGGGAGCGCCTGGCTGGCTCAGTTGGTGGAACAGGTAATTCTTGATCTCAGGGTCGTGAATACAATGCCCACGATGGGTGTAGAGCTTACATTAAAAAACAAATACGCAAATGGGGTTCTGTTGGCAGAGAAAAAAGGGAATTTTTTTCCCATACTTGGCGTTGCTGAGTGGACCACCAACTACATCTGTAACACCCAGTGAATGCCACACAACGAATGCCTCACGAGAAATGATCCCCAGGGGCAGGGCATCGAGGGCCATGAGTGGCCACAGGTGGTACAAAATCTAAATATGGTTCATTCTAACAATCCGTTCATATATATATGTTTTTTTACATTTATTTATTTTTGAGAGACAGAGCACAAGTGGGGGAGGGGCAGAGAGAGAAAGAGACACAGAATCCGAAGCTCCAGGCTCTGAGCAAGCGGTCAGCACAGAGCCCGACGCAGGGCTCAGACTCACAAACCGTGAGATCATGACCTGAGCTGAAGTTGAAGGCTTAACCGACTGAGCCACCCAGGCGCCCCAACAATCCATTCATATTATTTTCCAATTGAAAACATATCTTTTTATAAAAATAATATTTTACTCCCAGATTATCAAGTAAGATTGATAGTCCCAACAGTAGGACCATGTTGACCGTGGGGGTTGGGGGGCGCCTGGGTGGCTCAGTCAGTTAAGCGTCTGACTTTGGCTCAGGTCATGATCTCACGGCTTGTGAGTTCGAGCCCTGCGTCAGGCTCTGTGCTGACAGCTCAGAGCCTGGATCCTGCTTCGGATTCTGTGTCTCCTTTTCTCTCTGCCCCTCCCCTACTTGTACTCCATCTCTCTCTGTCTCTCAAAAATAAATAAATGTAAAAAAAAAAAAAATTAACTACCTGGGTTTGTCACCTACAGGCTGGGTAACCTTGAACAGAGTGCTTGGCGTTGTTCCTTGGTTTCCTTGGCTGCAAAAGGGGGATAACGTTAATGCCTACATAGAAGATTCTTTGTAAAGCTTTAAGGAGCTCATGGGCATAAGTCTTTGTGCTTGGCACCCAGAAAACATCTGAGAAGTATTGGTTACCACTGTTAGAAACCATTCCCCTAAAGTCAGTGTGCTGGTCCTATTCCCGCACCCCAAAACTCAGTGGCTTGAAACGAAAACCCTGTCTTATTTATTAGCTCACGCTAGTTTGGGCAGCATTTGACAGGGAAGGCTCGTTGCTGTTTGAGCATCTACTGGGACGGCTCCCGTGAGGGCTGCAGGACTCTCTTCCGAGCTGGCTCCCTCACTGGGCTGGCAAGTCAGTGCTGGCTGTTGGCTGGGAGCTCAGCCAGGGTGGAGGGCTGGAAGACTCAGTTGCCCTCCGTATGGACCTCTCCATGTGACCTGAGCTTCCTCACGGCATGGTGGCTAGGTTCCAAGGGCAACCATTCCCAAAGAGAAAGCTGTGTGGAAGCTGTGTTGCCTTGGAGGACCCAGCACTGGAATCCACACAATGTCACTTCTGCCATATGCAATTAGTAGAGACAGTCCCAAATGCTGGCCCAGATTCGGGGCGGGACATTGAATTTACCTCTTGATGGAGGGTGGAGGTAGCAAGGTTCTGGGAAAACATATGGGAGTGGAAATATTTTTGTGATTGTTTTTGGAAACTACAGTCTGCTGGAGCTAGGGAGCAGGTGGTGGTTTCCAGCCTCAACAACCCTGATAGATCACCAAGCAGGAAGTTTACTTTTCACCCTGAGGATTATTCCCTTAGGAGGGCATCTCCCGGAACAGGCGTGTTTGCCAACATACTAGCAATGCTTCAAACAATAAAGGCATTTTATCACCTCATATAACAAGAAAGCCAGAGGTAGGAAGTTCCAGGTTTGGGGGATGTGCTCAGTGGTGCTGTGAAAAGACCACATTCCTTATCTTTCTTCTCTGTCATTACTCTGCATCCTCAGTGTATTGGCTTTCCTCCATCAGACTCGTCACCTCATTGGTGACAGTTATAGTCCTCACCTCCCCAGAGTGTAGCATTCAAAGGAAGGAAAGGAGGCAAACATCTCTTTCTCTCTCTCTCTCCCTCCCTTCCTCTCTTGCTCCCTCCCTCTCTTTCTCCTCTTCCTCAACCCCAATGTATTTTTTTAAATGCTTGTTTATTTACTTTGAGAGGGAAGGAGGGGCAGAGAGGGCGAGAGAGAATCCCAAGCAGGCTCCGCTCTATCAGCAGAGCCTGATGCAGGGCTCGATCTCGCGAACCATGAGATCATGACCTGAGCTGAAATCAAGAGTCAGACACTTAACCAACTGAGCCACCCAGGCGCCCACCCCAATATTGTTAACAAGGAAAAAAAAATCGTTCTCAGAAGCCCCAAGGCCCCAAGCCGATGTCTCTTTGGGCCTCATTGACCAAAACTAGTCGCATGGTTCCCGTGAGCTGCATGGGAGGCTGACCACACAGGTATCTGGTCTTTCCAGCCTCCGTGTGAGAGCTGGGCTCTGCCGGCCAGAAAGAAGGAAGGGGAATGGCTACAGGGAAGGTGGGGGTGGGGGGTCCTAGACCCAAAGGCAGGAGTCTTTAAAAAAACTTCTTAATTGAAGTTTAGTAAACAGAATACGCCCCAGTCACAGAGGCACAGCTTGGTCAATTTCATGAGGCGAGCACACTTGAGTAACGAGCACCAGACCGCAAACAGGGCATTGCCAGCCCCTCAGCAGCTCCCCTCCGACCCTCTCCCACTCACCACCCCTCGGGTCCCTAACAGCATGGATTCATTTGTCTGCTTTCGTACTTTGTGTAATTGGAATCACGCAGTATGGCTCCACTGCGTCCGCTTTCTCTCCCTCAACATCGTGTTCAGGCGACTCATCCACACTGACGCAGGTCGGTGCATTGTTCATCATCATTGTCGACACGATTCCGTTGAGTGCGTACTTGTCCATTTGGGAGTTTCAAGGTTGGAGCTATTGTGAATCGTGTGCTACACGTCCTGTACATGTCCACAGGTGCCCGGGTTTCTGCCGAGCAGGTGCCCAGGAGAGGAGTTTCTGGGTCAGAGCAGATGCCTATGTCCAGCTTTGGTGCACGCCCACCAGCAGTTGTGAGTTCTGGTTTCTCCACAGCCTCGTCAACACTTGCTGTTGTCGGTCTTTAGTTTTACCCACTCTCAGGCAGTATAGGGTGGCATCCTCTTGGGGTGTTCATTTGCATTTCCTTGAGGCTAATGAAGTTGAGTGACTTTTTCACTGTTTACGTTGGGTCATCTTTTGTGAGGTGAATGTAAGTCTTGTGGGTAGCTGGGAACTGTGGGAAGCCCTTTATGCACACTGCTGCTCTCCCAAATAGCTGTGCGCATGTGGCTTCCCCTGAAACGCTACCAGTACTCCCAGGTGTTGCGGGCACCCCATCTTCTGGGCGTACACAACCCCGAAACAGGCACACAGCACAGCAGGCAGAGCGGGGGCTGAGTTTCAGCTCCCACTGGCCCCATGACGGGGAGCCCTTGTGCAGTGGACAGCCTGCCCATCCATGCCCGACAGCCCTGCCTGCCCCTGCATTGTACAGAGAACATCACATTAACCAACTTGGCCCTGCTCCGAGAAGAACAGAGGGAAATGACAGTTTGCATTACCTGGGTGCCTTAATGCCAGAGAAAAGACGCCTCGAGGGGATCTGCTCACTGGCTGCAGATTACCCAAAGGGCTGCTCTGGGGCCCAGGGATCAGATTTGTTTTAGGAAGCCCTACAGGCCAGAGCCAGGCTGGCAAATTTTTAGCTCAACACAGGTTAGGCTGTGAAAGCTCCATGAGGTCTGGGTCACGGCTATAGCATAATGCCCAGCACACAGTAGTCACCTAATGTATACCTTTGGGATGACTGCTTCATAGAGCGATCCCGCAACAAATGAGCTGCATCGGGAGGTAGGGGGAGGGTGGTGAGCTCCCTGGCAGGTGACCATCACAGAGGGATTTCTCAGGGGGGAATAATGCCTTTGGTGCTGACTGCTCTGCATGATATTAAAGATCTTTCCAGCCCCTAGACTCTGTGAAGCCATGAATTATCCATGCTGGGATTCAGTAAAGGCAGACTGATCAGTATTAGCTGAAGCAAAACCTAATTAGGGAGGCAAATTGATTTCCAAAAAAAGAATTGGATGATGTGTTCCCAAGACTGTTAGAAATGGTTTTTTAATTGTCTGTTGTTTTGTATTATTCATGCCATTGTATGCCTTTGTGAGCGAAGTCGGCTTCTCTCTTTCCTCCCCCCTTGCCTCCCTCCCACCCGCCAGCCAGGCTTAGTGCCTTCTCAGTGGCTGGCCCCATGGGGCTGGGCTGGGCCATTCCTCTGGGGAGAGCTGGAAGCCCATGGGAGAGATAGAGACAGAGAAATGGTGGGGAGGTGCCCCAGGCACAGGGGCCAACAAGGAACCACATAGAGCTGAGAGCAGACCTTTCTGCACTCACCCCCACCCCAGGTAGCCCGGTCGCAGGGAAAGGGCATTTTCCTCTTCCGGAGGCTGAAGGACATCATGGACTGGAGGAAGGTAAGCTTACCCCTCCCCCTTGCTCCGGAAATCTCCCTCTGCCCTTGCTGCCGTGAGGGGCCCCTCCTTCCTTCCTCCAAAGCTTGAAGGGCTGGCAGCGAAGCTCTGCCCCTGGGAACGGAGTCTCTGAAGCCAGATTGCCTGGGCTCAAATCTTGATTTTGCCCTTGAAAAGCTGTGTGACCCTGGGCAAGATGCTTCTTCTCCTCTCTGTGCCCAAGCAAATGGGGGAGAGTAGTAACAGTACCTGCTGAGGATGAGTTACTATGCCTAAAACCTGAGAACGTGGCCTCTGTACCTGGGGCTCCTGCTCACCTGACTGGGGACAGCTTGGCTGACTCTTCCTCCAAGTCCCAGGCCGAGCCTGAGGTAGCTCCCTCCCTCCCCATGACCCATCCGTATCCCAGGATACGGTGTAGTAGGAATCCCGCTTCCAATCCTGCCCCTGCCACTCAGCAGCTGTGTGATCTTGGGAAAATTGCTAACCCCCTCTGAACTTTAGAGATGATAATGCTGCTACACAACCAGCACCTGCTGGATGAGCAGGTGCTCAGGAAGTGAACTGCCTCCCTCCTCTGTGTGTCTGATTCCTTCCCATCAGGGCACCGCTGGGAAGAAGCTCACCAGCTCAGAGGCCCAGCCAGCCCGGAGCGCTGTCAATCCACCCGGAGGCCATGTGAGTACAGGTGCCAGGTGGCCCGGGGCCCAGGAAGGGAAGGCCTGGTTGCCTCTGTCTTGAAGCAGCTTGGCGGTGGAGGGGGAGAGGGCCGGGGGATGACAGCCGGTGAAGAAAATTCTGCCCTGGGGGCCAGAGACCCTGAGTTCCAGTGGCTCCCTGCCACCAGGCCCTTGTGTGACCTCACCAAGTATGCGCCACTCGCCTTTGGGCCTCAGTTTTGTCACATGGTTACCGTGAAGGGGACAGCAGCTGAGATGGGGCTTTGCAGGCCATGAGGTGCTGTGCAGGTGGGAGACAGAGCCTCTCTGGGCTGGCCAGGAAAGGATTCGCAGGCAGAGAAGGGAGAGGAAAGTCCCCAGGCACCTGCGTGGCCCTCCAGGCAGCACAGACCAATGGAATTTTCTACAGAGGCGGAACGGTGTATGCCTGTGCTCTCCAGTACCGTGACCACTAGCTACGTGCTGACGCTGAGCACCTGAAATGAAGCCGGTGTCCCTCAAGGACTGGATTTTAAATTTCTTTTCGTTCTTGTATCTACATGACATTTACCATCTTAACGACGTTTAAGCGTATAATTTAGGGGCACTAAGTATATTCACATCATTGTGCAACCACCACCACCATCCACCTCCAGAACTCTCGTCCGCTTCCAGAACTCTGTCCCCATGAAACACTAACTCCCTGTTTCCCAGCAGCCCCCCCAACCCAGCCCCTGGCAACCACTCTTCTACTTCCTGTCTCCGTGGATCTGACTCCTCCAGGGACCTCGTTGAAATGGACTCCTACAGTGTTTGTCCTTTTGTATCTGGCTTATTTCACTTAGCATAATGGCTTCAAGGTTCATCCACGTGCTAGCGTTTAAATTCACTTATTTTTAAGCAGTTTAAATGTAAATAGACAGCACAGGTCTAGAGGTTAAACGCCGAAGCTCTGGGCCCAGCCTGCGTGTGGGTCCACGTCCCAGCTGTGCCACGGAGCAGCTGTGTGACCTTGGGCAAGTCGCTTCCCCTCTCTGTGCTTCAGTTTGCTCATCTGTAAAATGGGGGATAACGTTCGTCCTTCCCCGATAGGGTTGATTTAAAGACCAAACGAGGAGAGTGTCTAGCACGATGCCTCCTGCACAGGAAATGCTCCGTAGATGTTAATAATAGTTATTGTTACAACCAGGACGCGAGAAGTTCTGATGACCAGAAGGATGAAATCCCCGTGGAGAACTATGTAGCTCAGCGCTATATCGAAAACCCCTACCTGATAGGAGGTGAGATGGCGGTCTCTGCCCAGAACAGAGGGCCACTTGTCTCCTCTCACCGCTTCGGGCAACATCCTCCCTCCCCTCCCCCAGTGACCCCATCCTCTCTCGTGGCTTTCAACACCCCCAGATGCCAGTGACCTCCCAGCTTTCTGTCTCCAGCCAGGACCTCACCCCGGCAGCCCGGATCCTGATGTCCCACCGACCCTTGGGCACCTCCCGGCAGCTCACACCCAACATGCCTAAGATTCAACCCTCGCCCTCCCCCTGCCATATGGCTCCTTCCCCAGCCTCCCCGTCGGGATACAGCCCCTCCAGCCCCCGGTTGCTAAGCCAGAGGTCGGAGACCATTGTGGGTGTGTTTCTCTCTCTTCCCCTCCCATGTCTGACCTCCCATCAAGCTCCCACGCAGCTCTTGAATCCATCTGACCCCCTCCATCCTGGTTCTGGCCACTGTCCCCTCCCATCCTCACTGATGCCCACTGCTACTCTGGTCCCCTATGCTCCGCTCCAGCACAGTACCCAGGGGGACAAGATCCCCTCAGTGGCTTCCCATGGTTGCTAAAACAGAATCCAAACATTGCACGTGAGCTGGCCCCTGCTGACCTCACTGACTTCATCTCCTTCCACTCTGCCCTTGGACTGAGCCCTTTGCTCAGGCAGTCCCTCCTGCCCCAAGGCCCGCCCCCTCCAGGCTGGGGGGCACCTCTCTTCCTCTAGGCCACCACTTCTCCACGAAGCCTTCCTTGATCCCCTGTCTCCAGCCTTTCCCCCACATTAACCACCTCCGCTCCTCGTTACCTTCTCCTTGTACCTCTTGTGCTCTTGTTGGCATTCACCTCTGCCTGTCCACTGCTCTAACCCCCAAACCTACCATGCTGCTTGGCACACGGTCAGTATTTGTTGCATGAATTCTTTCCTTGCCTGACAGGCCGCAAGTTTGACCTGCGCGTCTACGTGCTGGTGATGTCGGTGAGTAGCTAAGATGGGGCCCTCCTCCAGCAGCAGGTAAGGAAGAGCTGGGCCAGGAGACAGGGGGCAGAAGCCATTCTGGGGGGTGCCTATGTGAGCCTGCCTGGGAGAGCCCAGGGGGCGTCTGAGGGTAAGGCGGGGGCACGGAAACAGATCCCATTTCTGCCATCTCAGAGACCCGAGTCTGGATTTGCCGTCCGCCTGTCCTTTATTCACTCCGCCATTCGTGGTAACCGCAGCTGACCTTTACCGAGCACCTCCTAAGTACCAAACCCCGGTATTCAGCAGGTTTTACTACGTTTGGTCCTCCTAATGACCGGGGAGGCGGGTTCTATTATTATCCTCATGTTACAGATGAGGAAACAGAATCAGAGGGGGTTGAGTGGCTTACCCGAGGTCACGCACAGGTGACGGACAGACCTGGGCTCCCAATCCAGGCGGCCTAGTGTCAGAGTCTACTCTCAGACAAGGAGCTGCCATACCGCCTCTCCCCACCCATTCGTTCAGCAACCGTTCAAACCTTCGTGAGGTGCTCCTCAATGTGGGGCATGAGGACATAGGGGCGTGGGAGGCGGGCTCAGCCCCTGGGCTCCTGGAGCTGAGCGTCTGGTGGGGAACGTGGACACACACCCGGAAGGGTGTCGCGCGTGGTAGCGGAGCAGAGAAGAGTCTCGTTCATTCGGTTCCCTTCTGCGTCTTCTCCCTGCCCCTGACACCAGGGAGGGAGGGGGTGGAATCAGAGGAGGCTGTTTGGACGGATTCTTGAGGGGTGATGTGAGAAGGAAGGAAGGAAGGGCACTCCAGGTGGAAGAAACGGCGGGTGCAAAAGCTAGGAGGGGCAGATTGCTCGTATTCACCCCCCTCCCCTTCCTCTCCCTCCTTTCCCTCCTCGACACAGTACATCCCGCTGCGGGCCTGGCTGTACCGGGACGGCTTCGCCCGATTCTCCAACACCCGCTTCACACTGAGCAGCATCGATGACCAGTGTATCCTCGGATCCCGTCTGCCCAGCCCCCTTGCGCCCTGCCCCTCCCCATCCCCCCAGCTGGTCAGGGAGAGCTTCTTCATTCCACCGAGTCCCAAGCTGCGGTCTCGGCACAGGAGATACAGCAGTGGACAAGACGGGCCTGGTCCCTCCCTCCGGGAGCTGACAGTCTTGTGGGGGTGGGGGAGCCCCCGGTGATCCCAGGGGAGCAGCCCCACTCTGCTCAGAGCAGCTCACCCCAAGCTTCTCTGCTTGCTCCACACTGACTCACATTCACAGGATGGGAGAGCTCGAGCTCCTTTGGAGAATGTTTGCATCCTTCCGTGTGCCTAGACATTGGCTCACACATTCACTCAAACACAATGCCCTCTTCACCCATCAAACTGGCAGAGACCAAAAATATGATCACACACTATGCTGGCGAGGCTGGGGGAATACGTGTGTCGCTGGTGGCGTGTAAGTGGGTACAACCACTCCAGAGGCAATCTGGCAAATGTCTATCAAAAGACAAAAGCACATACCCTCTGACCCAGCAAATTCCCTTCTGAGAATTTACCCGACATGTACACTCACAATATAGGAAAAGAGAGGTTTAAAGGCAATGCACTGCTCAGCCTTGTTTGTGAGAGAGAGAAAAAAAGGAAATAAAACAAACCGCTCATTTACATGATGGAATACTATGCAGCTGTTAAAAAGGAATGGGCCCGTGCTTTATGTACAGATATGAAATAATCCCTGTGACGTATTGTTAATTGGAAAAGAACAAAGTATAGAACTCTGAAAAGTATGCTTCCATTCGCATTACAAATTATATCTCTGTATATGTTTGTATCCGTGCGCAGACATCTCTAGAAGGAAGTGTAAGAAATTGGGAACGGAAGTTGCCTTTGGGATGAGAACTGGGCGGGTGGGAACAGGGGTGGGGAGGAGATAGTTCCTCAGGCACATTTTGATGCCTTTTGACTTTTGAACCACGTGAGTGTATTATCTGGTTAGAATACTGACATCAAAAATAATGTTTCTAAGATTTTTAGATGTGGGGTGCCTGGGTGGCTCAGTCGGTTAAGCGTCCAACTTCGGCTCAGGTTATGGTCTCGCGGTTCATGGGTTCAAGCCCCGCTTCGAGCTCTGTGCTGACAGCTCAGAGCCTGGAGCCTGCTTCGGATTCTGTGTCTTCCTCTCTCTCTGCCCCTCCCGACTCATGCTCTGTCTCTCCAAAATAAATAAACATAAGATTTTTAGATATGAGCATCAGGAGCAAAGAGGCCGGTAATCCAGAAATGGAGAGATGATGAATCAGCAGGACTGGATTACCTGCCTGTGGGGGAGAAGGCTACGGAAGGTGCTGCTGCTTGGACAACACAGCTAATGCTTCCAGCCAGTTCCCACCCCCTGCCTTAATTTTGTCTCTCGATTATGTGTCTGTCCCGAGCTCATGCACATGCGTCGCCTGCGTGTTAGAATGGCAGTTGGCCCTGCTGAGTATTTCCAACAATTCCCCCCCCTATTTTTCCAAGTCCAGCATTTTTTAAATTTTTTATTAAAAAAAATTTTTTTTAACGTTTATTTATTATTGAGAGACAGAGAGAGACAGAGCATGAGCAGGGGAGGGGCAGAGAGAGGGGGAGACGCAGAATCCGAAGCAGGCTCCAGGCTCTGAGCTGTCAGCACAGAGCCTGACATGGGGCTCGAACTCATGAACCGTGAGATCATGACCTGAGCCGAAGTTGGACGCTTAACCGACTGAGCCAACCAGGCGCCCCAACTCTAGTATTTTTAGTATGTTTGTTTAATTATGTAATTCTAGCAAGCATTTAACATATGCAAGTCATCATTCATTGCAGTTTTATCTTTTGGTCACCATGTGTTTTGTTAAAATTAAATGACACGCGTAAAACCCTTAGGACAGTGCCCGGCACAAAGTGAGCGTTCAGCACACGTTAGTGGTCCCCTGTTCCTTCCTTAAAAGTGCTTGTGTATCTCGGGTCATGGCGCCTTGTTAAACAGACCCCGGCCTTTCCCAGGACTAGTTTCTAGTGAACAAGCCTTTGCTGTTTTCACAGTGAGTCAATACACACGATGTTCCACAACTTCCTTTAATTGTTTTTAATTTTCAAACGTTGAAATATTTAAAATATGTACAAAAATGCAGAAAAAAGACTATAAGAGAAATCCAGGCATCCACCACCCAGATTTAGCAGATATTAATATTTTGCTGTATGTGTTTCGTAGATGACACACCAACTTTTAAAATAACAAAGCAGGGAGCCTGGGTGGCTCAGTCAGTTAAGCGTCCAACTTCAGCTCAGGTCACGATCTCGCGGTCCGTGAGTTCGAGCCCCGCATCGGGCTCTGGGCTGATGGCTCAGAGCCTGAAGCCTGCTTCCGATTCTGTGTCTCCCTCTCTCTCTGCCCCTCCCCCGTTCATGCTCTGTCTCTCTCTGTCTCAAAAATAAACGTTAAAAAAAAATTAAAAAATTAAAAAAAAAATAAAGCAACTTTTTTTTTCGTTTTTTTTTTTTTTT
>NW_026057578.1:26156886-26160451 GCF_023721935.1 Panthera uncia | reverse complement strand
CAGGCTTCAGGCTCTGAGCCATCAGCCCAGAGCCCGACGCGGGGCTCGAACTCACGGACCGCGAGATCGTGACCTGGCTGAAGTCGGACGCTTAACCGACTGCGCCACCCAGGCGCCCCAATAAAGCAACTTTGGATCATAAAGTAATAAGACATATTTTAACCTGACCTTAAATATACAGATTTACATTTTTTAAATGTTTTTTTCTTTTATTTTTTTAATTTACATCCAAGTTAGTTAGCATATGGTGCAACAATGACTTCAGGAGTAGATTCCTTAATGCCCCTTACCCATTTAGCCCACCCCCGTCCCACAACCCCTCCAGTAACCCTCTGTTCTCCATATTTAAGAGTTAGAGATTTATATTTTTATATATAGTTCACATACAGTTATTCAAATATATATGCATGTATGTGCACACACAAAATATAAAAATAATGACCTCAGCACTGTAACAATAAATAGAAACAAGTTAAAACACCCTTGAAGGATGGCAAAATGAACGATAAAACATCTACATGCTATTGTACAGCTGTTATAATGAGGCCAATTAAAATATCATGGAAAGGTATCTAAGACAGACTATTAAAATGAAAAACAACATACAGGTATAGACCTGGTGTGTTTATAATCCTAGTTTTGCTTTTAAGGAAATATGTTTCTATTCAGAAGAAAGTCAGAAAGGATGTTCACTAATTTATAAACTCTGAACACCAAGGGGGATTAGAATCAGGCCAGGAACGTTTATTTTCACCTTTACACGTTTTCCTATATTATGAATTGTTTTTACAACCATTATGTATTACTTTAATAATAAAAATAATAAAACACTTAAAGAGTATAGCTTTCACAATATAAGTAGTAAAGCTGTTTAAAGGCAAATCAGAAAATTCAGAAAATGTACAAAAAGGAAAAACAGAAAAGAAAAGAAACCTTCTGTGTTCTTATTTTCTAGAGACAATTACTTACCCTGACGTATTTTCTCCCAGGTTCGTTTGTACAGTTTGTTGTTGTTGCATTTTATAAAGGAGTGATCTCAACTGTATAAACATAACTTTTTTTTCACTACACATATCAGTATTTTCCTTGTAGACATTTTTTATTAGTTATAAAGTATCCCACCGAGTAGACTTATTGGTTTATTTTTTTTTAATTTTTTTTTTCAACGTTTTTTATTTATTTTTGGGACAGAGAGAGACAGAGCATGAACGGGGGAGGGGCAGAGAGAGAGGGAGACACAGAATCGGAAACAGGCTCCAGGCTCCGAGCCGTCAGCCCAGAGCCTGACGCGGGGCTCGAGCTCACGGACCGCGAGATCGTGACCTGGCTGAAGTCGGACGCTTAACCGACTGCGCCACCCAGGCGCCCCGACTTATTGGTTTATTAATCTTCCACCCTGCAGGCATTTAGAAAGTATTCTGCTTCCTCCAATTATGACACACAATGCTGGGAAGAAACATATTTTTCATAAATCTTTTACCATACTTAATTTTTCCTTCAGACGACATTGCAGAGGTGTAAATACTGGGGCAAGGGTATGTGGGCCAGATTGTTTTACAGAAGGTTCTTTTGTATTTTTATTACCCTTCCATTGACAGGGCCATTTTATCCCAGCTCTCCCTGCTGAAGACAATCATTTGATTTTATTTTTTCAAACAGTTTGGAACTTAAAAAAACAAACTTCATTTATTTAGAGCGCGTATCAGCGGGGGAAAGGCAGAGAGAGAGAGGGAGAGAGAAAAACCCAAGCAGGCTCCGAGCTGTCTGGGCAGAGCACGACACTGGGCATGATCCCACGAACCGTGAAATCATGACCTGAGCTGAAATCAAGTCGGATGCTCAGCCGACTGAGCCACCCAGGCGCCCCTGAAGACAATCATTTAAAAAAAGACTTTTCTGGGGCGCCTGGGTGGCTCAGTCGGTTGAGCACCCAACTTCGGCTCGGGTCATGATCTCACAGTTTGTGGGTTCAAGCCCGGTGTCAGTCTCCGGGCTGATGGCTCAGAGCCTGGAGCCTGCTTCAGATTCTGTCTCCCCCTCTCTCTCCCCCTCCCCCGCTCGTGCTCTGTCTCTCTCAAAAATAAATGAACATTAAAAAAAAAATTTTAAAGACATTTCTAAAACGATTAGCACCCGTAGATGAAGCCTATATGGGCATTCATTACACTTGCAATGATTCTGTGAGTTTTGAGTTTTTCCAAATAAAAAGGTTAAAAAATATGTAACTGACTTAATGGGGAAGCAGGGTTTTGCCTTAGAATTTGCGTTTCTTCCAATTGGTACTTCTTCCTCATTTACATCCCTTTATTTATAGCTTTTTAATTGTTTTTTAATGTTTATTTAGTTTTGAGAGAGAAACAGAGCGCGAGCAGGGGAGGGGCAGAGAGAGAGGGAGACACAGAATCTGAAGCAGCTCCAGGCTCCAAGCTGTCAGCACAGAGCCTGATGCGGGGCTTGAACTCATAAACCATGAGATCCTGACCTGATCTCGTGAAGTCAGATGCTTAACCAACTGAGCCACTCGGGCGCCACCCCTCCCCTCCATTTACATCCCTTTAAAATTATGTATCTTCTATTACTAGAAACGTCAGGCATTTTCCCAGATGGTCTTTTAGCAGTTATGTTTTCCCTATATCTATGTATCTATTAGGGTCATAAATTTTTATTGTTAACAATTTATGTGGGATTTTCATGTGATAAAAACATTAGTCTGTCACATTTGCTACAAATCTTTTCTCTAGTCATGCTTGCTTTTCATTCTTGCCCTGATATCTGATTATTTTTATTTTTACATGGTTGGCTCTGTTCATCCGCTGACTTCCTCTGTGATTTCTATTGTCGTTTTTAAGCTTAAAAAAAATCCCGCTGAAAGATTTCATAACTAATCAGCCCCACTTCCGTCCAGATTGGTTTTGATTGTTTGCTTACTCTTTGCCCGTTTCCCCCACCTAAGTCCCCCCACTTAATAGGGCTCAGGGGTTAAGTGACTTGCTCAGGGGCGCACAGCCAGTAAAAGGCGCAGGTGGGATTTGAACCCAGGCCCATCTGAACTCAAGGCCCACATATGTGACGTCTGGGCCATTGTGGCGCCTTCCTCATCAATGTCCAAGCACAGGTCTTAGTCTGATCTCTGGGGGTTCCATGGAACAGGGCTCACCCTTCTTGTTCACACTTGTCCTTGACCACCTACCTCTCCCAGATGTTCACCTCACCAATGTCGCTGTGCAAAAGACCTCTCCTGACTACCATCCAAAGAAGGTGAGGAAGCTGTGCTTCTGGCCTCCAGAGCCAGCCTTTTGGGACTGGGTTGGGGTGAGGAGATGGTGTACCACGGAGCCCAGGACAGGCCAGTCTTGGGCTCATAGTTCCAGTTCATCAGTGAGGTCAGGACCACCCTCCCCACTTGCAGGACCCAGGACAAGAGTACAGAAGGAGACCCACACATTGTGCGTCCGAATATTTAAAAGTTACGAATCGAAGACACACACCCTGTAACAAAATGTGTTCTATCCTCCTACCTTGAAAGCATTTTTTCTTTCTTTCTTTCTTTCTTTCTTTCTTTCTT